>NC_143510.1:20261702-20519202 GCF_031878675.1 Megascapheus bottae
CCTCTAATTAACCAGCAAAAAAAAGCTGGAAGTGGGGCTGAGAATGTGGCTTAGTGGTACAGTACTTGCCTAGCACGCATGAAGCCCTGGGTTTGATTCCCAAGTGCTATATAAACAGAAAAAGCTAGAAGTGGTATTGTGACTCTAATGGTAGAAGCTCAGGCACAGTGACCAGGGCCTGAGTTCAAGCCTCAGAATTGGTGCACACACACACACACACACACACACACACACACACACACACACACACATCATGTAATCAACACACAACTGCATACCTTTAGACTATCAGGGTAGTTGGTACTTAAAGCCAGTAATGTCAATAGTCCTGGTTGTATCCAACTAGAAATGTACAGATAGGTCAATGCTAAAGCCAATATGGGTTCCCAGTATTTAAAAAGGGGTTCTCTTCTTTTGCTCCTCCCTCTCATGGCCAAGTAGATACATGCCTATCTAAGCTGCTTCTGTCCAGGGGTTCTCTGCCTAGCATTTTAAAAGGACAGTTCTTTCTTCAGATACTGATTAAAGAAACCTTCAAGTGTCCAAGAGAAGGGGTTCTGAGGACATAATGTAAATTCATGCAGACTGCTACAGAAGGAAGTGGCACCAGAAATAACATAAACTGTGACTTTCTAGTCTGCCAGGCCTCCTGCCTGCCTTAAATAAAAGCTATACAGGTGAAATCGTGTCCCAGCAACATCTGTTACTTGAACATTGCAGAAGGATGAATCAGCACACAGCTTCAAACTGGGGCTTCCATGAAGTGTAGCATGCTACAACACTGAATACAGTGCCACTGGCTTCCTGGTTTTATTCCTGGATTTTTGTCACTAATGATTCCAGTTCTCAGCAGGGATAACTGTATTTTTAGGCCTATTTCTAGACCCACTGGCTTATGAGATATATCTTATTTAAATGTGCGACATTTCAATAACTACCTAATAATTTCTAAACTAAGAATAGGAAGGATTCTTTGTGTTTCACCTATAAACTTCAGTGTTCTGAAGTACTCTTTCTTTTTGCCCTTTTCCCTTTTTTGCTCATCCTAGAGGCTTCAAATCTCAAGGGGAAAAAGTATCCAAAAAGTAGATTGAGCAGAGAAAAAAAATGTGGTCTCTCCTGCCAACTGTTCTATTTTTGCAGATCTGAAAAAAAATTAGCTGGGGTAGGAGCTAAGTCTTAAAATCCATACTTATCAAGTCAGGCACCCGTGGCTCACACCTAAGGAGGTGTGTGTGTGTGTGTGTGTGTGTGTGTGTACACACACATATGTATATGTGTATACATATCTATATATGTACACACATCTCTATATTTATCTATCTATCTGGGCTCACACCTATAATCTCAAGAGGCTGAAAGCTGAAGATCTTTGAAAATAGCCTGGGCAAAAAAGTCTATGAGACTCTTATCTCCAATTAACCATTAAAAACCAGAAGTAGAGTGCTATCCTTGAGCAAAAAATGCTAAGGGAAGATGACCAGGCTCTAAGTTCAAGCCCTAGTACCGGGATGCACATACGTGTGCATGCACACAAACACACACACACTCACATACACATGGCTAGCACAAATATATTTATCAATTGAGCCAAGTTGTAGTGGCTAGATTCCTATAACCAGCAAAATCTTCATCATCTAGTTTCTTTGCTTAAAAGACCCTGTCCAGCAGTGAGGTAGGTGTAAGAGCACAAGTAGGGATGCTGTAAAAGCCTTTGGCTCAGCTCTCTGTCTGTGCTGCTGTGTCTGCTGGCTCCACCTCTGCAAACACAAAAATCAATGTAACACTTCCATGTACAGGCAAGGCCTATGGCACTGCTAATATCCCTGTGCTGGACACACACCTTAAGTCTCAGAGCTCTCAAGGGGTTTGCTGTGGAATAAAATTAGATTCCAACATCTGCCACTATTAAGGAAAAAATTCCATTTCTGTCTCCCATGTGAAAACACTATAATCAATGAACAGTAACTGAACCTTGATACCGTAATGGTTATTACCCAAATCAACTATTTTTTTTTAAACAGTAAAATTAGCAAACTCTACTCTCATCATTATTTGAATGTTATTAGACTAAATGTTTGATAAAAATTTCAGTATGATTCAACTTAGAAAAAAAAACTACTGCTTATATGAATGCCAAGAATATAAAGTGTATTCATTTGTAGCTATTCATATTATGTTTAAAACATATCATCTTTTTAAAGTTTGCATTAGCCTGCTTTCCTAACCAAGCACAAAAAGTAGCCTACCTTCACGTTTTTTACTTGCATATTTTACTCAGATGTTAAAAACAATCTCATTTCTATTATTCATTGAAGAGAAGAGATAATATAATCCATGGGAAATGGTGGGATCGGCATGAACTTGTTTCTGGTCCTGAGAATACTTGGTGCATTAGTCATTCCATAGCCCATTTTACCTTTTAAGATGGAAGCTATTTGAAATACATAAATACATGATAAATAAATCACTCCTCTATACGGAGGACTAAACCTCTTACTTAGCACATTATAAAATGCTTTCCATTTGTATATAGCGCTGTACAACTTAAAAGCTCTTCTGCGTGCATCGGAGCCTGTGACCACGTCCTATGCTAAAAGAATCTGGGGCTTTGTAAGTTTATGCAATTTCCCAAAATGACTGGTGCCAGCAACAACCTGGATAACTGCCTGGATTTCCTTTGGCTCTTCCACCAATTCTACCCACCTCCAGCTACAGAAATAGCCTGGGTTCCCAAGGCCTTGTGTTGATACGAGCTTCTGGTTCATCAGTGTATCAGTGAAGAAAAGGAAAGACCTCGCTGTTTCTACTAACAACTAATCCAACAAACTTAACTCCCCTTTGTTGACGTAGGGGTAACTGCAGTGCTGTGTGCCCTTGATCCCTCAGGAGACACTGAAATAGTAGGAGAGATTCAATTTGGAGTTGGCTCTACTATTTATTAGCTTGGGTGACCATCACATGTAAATGGAGGAAATCAATACTAGCCCACAGGGTCACTAAAGTAAGTGTAGGTAAATAAATAATGCATGGTAAGGTCTAGCACAAGGGAGGTGATGATCTTCTGCCAACCCAGGATATGACCAGGATAAGACACAACGCAGATGAAGGAAGATGGGGCTGACAAATACTTTTGGTTCCTCTTTCTTTGTACACCTTAACCTGAGAGGCACACTATCTGAGGAATAAATAACTATCTTAGAAGCTACATATGTTGATTATGAATCATTAAGGTCTGTTGGTTCTTAAGTCTTTTGGTTTTCTTTTCAAACTCCTTTATAAAACATCACAGCAGCAGAACAGAACCTAAGCAAATGATCACCTTTCCCTGTTAGTCAGATTTCCTTTATCCAGGCTATATCTATGGAGACTTACATTTTAAGCCATCTGAGATCTTTGCATGTATTTTTCATAACAAGAGTAGTACTGGGGCCGGAAGTTTGCCCTAGTGGTAGAGTGTTTGCCTAGCATGCACGTAGACCTGGGTTCTATTCCTCGGTACCACATATATAGAAAAAAGCTTGAAGTGGTGCTGTGACTCAAATGGTAGAGCTCTAGCCTTGAGAAAAGGCCAAGAACAGTGCTCAGGCCCTGAGTTCAAGCCCCACAACTGGCCCTGCCCCCCAAAAAAGAGTAGTACTAGCACATAACTGGAGAACCAAAAGAGAACTACAAAAATGCTCTGCTAGGAGTTAAAAAACACAGTAGAAGTTAAAAAACACAGTAGAAGTTAGCAGTAACTAGGCATAAGGATGAAAACGGTCAATTGGCTTGATGCCACAGCCTACAGTGGTCCCCAGGATTCTCACTCCAGCAATCAGGAGAGATTAGCTAAAGGCTTAGAGGGTCTTAGGCAACAAACCAACATAGCAGACATCCGTCAGTATAGCTGAAACAAGGGCTCAGTGAAGATCTGAGAAGAGCAGGCTACAAAGGATGTTTGAAAAGTCAGACAGAGCATCGCACACATTGATTGTAATAGTCAACTGTTGTTACTTCCAGAAGAGTTGCAAAATCAGTATCTCGGCCAAGAGAAATAATGGAGGTAGGGTGGGTCACTAGATTGAAGAAAATGGTAGATAAAAGGCAATTAAAGAATACTTATTGAAAAGTATTAATATTCATTTTTGTTTTGTTTTACTGCTGACCAGATTATAATAATTCATAGCTACTTTATCTACTTTGGGGATCCAAGAAAAGAGGTTGGCTCTTGTAGAAATGTAGTCTGTTATTCTCGATAATTGGAGAGGTCAAGAGAAAAAAAAAGTGGGGAGATCAGAAAGAAAGGCAAGATGATATATATTTAAATAAGAGAGCCTCATTATAATTAGACTAAATATCAAAACAAGAATGTTGGGGTGGGTGGGTAAAGTGAGCACAGGCAGGACATTTCTCCTTAATGCATAGTCTTGGTGTGTAAATGAAGACATCTGAAGACGCACACAGGTTTGAAGCGGCTCTAACATTCTATCATAATTAGAAACATTTCAAGAGCCCTGTAATTTCCAATCAAAATTACAGTAATTTCCGATATACAAGCCATGATTCATGACAGAATTTTACATTCCATGAGAGATTACGGTGGCCTGATGTATGACACGCTGAGTACAGCACTAACATAAACAATTCAGTTTAATGTTTAAACAGCACTTGATGTTTAGAATCTCACAATAAAAGAAACATATTATTGTAGAAATTATCACTTTGACAGTGATTGAAGGGTAGGCAGGCATGTGGCCTATAAAGCTATAATTTTTACAGTCCACAGCTTGAGTTTAATCATTTTTATATAACATTTCCAAGATATCCCTTAAGTATTTCACCAGTCTATAACTTAAACAAGAACAATACTTTTCTAAAGCCAGAGTTTCATTAAGTACCACTATTAATGCTGATAAGAGTAAAATTTTAGGAAAAGCTTTAAAAATCAAGTATTATAAATACATTCTGCTCTAAATATTCCCAAAATTGTATATTTTATCACAGATTGGTAACACCCATGATGTTACATAAATGATTCATTGTTGACAAAAAAAATATACCTGTGCATAACATTTCAAGTGTTCAGATCTCACCCAGAACCCTGGACTGCTTCTAAGTACCACCACTTGAAAAGTATTCCCAACTCCTTTTGCAAAGGGAAGTTTTGTATTCTTCTGGCCCCTTAAGAAGTATTCTTTTTCTTTTGTGTCAATCCTGGGGCTTGAACTCGGGGTGTGGCACTGTCCCTGAATTTCTTTTTGCTCAAGGCTAGCATTCTACCACTTGAGCCACACTGCCACTTCTGGCATTTTTTTTTGCTTATGTGATACTAAGGAATCAAAGGAATCAAACCCAGCGCTTCATGCATGCTAGACAAGCACTCTACCACTGAGCCACATTCCCAGTCCTGAGAAGTATTCTTGTCCTTGAGAAATTTATGTACAATTTTGAGTTTATTCCTACAGATGATTCGATTGTGATGAACAAATGCTATCAATATGTGATAAAAGGTTGCATCAGCTACCCTTTGTGTTCATCTGGATTTCTAGATTTCAATATTCCCAATTCAAACCCTTCAGCTATACTTCATCAGAACTGGATCCATTTTCTAATTGTTAATTTGTGTGTCTTGTACACATCCATAAAAAGACTAAAATGATTGATATGCAAAGATATATGTGTATTGCATCCAATACTTGTATAGTGTGTGTAGTATTTTAGAATAAAAATCACGGTCATCTAGGTAATGATGAAACAATAGGAGATGAATTATACTATTACAAGACATCAGGTTGAGCAACTTCTCTGTGCCTTGATAGTCTTTGAAATTTCATAATAACAGATATGTGGATGAACAGAAAACTCTTTGGTCCTGAAGTGACTGTGGGACAGAAACCAAGCCTTGTGTTTCTAACCTGAACCTGCACATTGTTTTATCACAGAATTGTGCACAGAATCCTAGAGCCTGTGACCTCTTTGTGACGCAAAGTTCACAGGGAAAGCAGACACAGCTCTTAATGAACATGCCAGAGGCATCACTGATAAACACTGTCAGGCCCCAAAAAGGGTCTTACCTGGCTTTTGGTTGCTGCAACCTTTGCAAATAGTGCCTGGGACACTTTGGCACGCTTCATTTCCTGCTGAATCTCATCATAAATGGAAGCATTAATGTTCATGGTATTGTTCTCGGGTTTCCCATTCCTCTCAGTGGCAATAGTAGCGGTTTTCACCTACAAAACATTTTGAACATCACCGTCATTTTTCATTGGCCAAATTGTTTTGAAGCTTCTCAGGCTCCGCATCCAAACCGGACATGGTTGTTCCTTTTACGATCAAGGTGATCAACAGTGCAGTCATTCAACATTAGTTATTGCCCTCAGATCAGATTGCTTAAGTTAAGGAAGTCACACTGTCACAGATGATTGCATCTGTACTGTGACAGCCACTGTTAGCTGACAACCAGGAATTATAAGGCCATAAAGTAAGTTTTCTGGAAAACAGAATAGTTGTAAAGACTTGAAAACCCTAAACTAATTGCCTCCCAATTACCTTCCATTCCAACCCCAACAAAGGAAATTCACAATTAAGAACATAATGCACAGGGCCATATCTTCAATTGGGTGCCGGGTGCCTAATAGACAATTGCATCACTAATAGTTATTATATACTATGGCCTTTTTAATTTTAGATTCTTTTTTATATCTCTTCCTCTTATGTTTCATTTAAAAAATCTTCCATAATAAAGCCATTTGCAGAACTGCGTATTTAAATCTTCTATCCATCCATGAAACAGGTAGAGTGCCGTGCTTAATTATCATAAAGGCTGGTTGCATTTTACACGTGCATGTCCAAGCTGTTCTGTATAATTATTTTATCTTTTCCTGGCACCCTTGTCTATAACTATTTCCTTTTGACTCATGGAACCAGACAATAAGAAAATGTTTCACAACATTTAAGAGAATATTATGATGTTACACAAAATATATAATCAGTGACTTTATAGATTCAAAGTGCATAATTCTGAGTGAAAAAGCAATACCAACCTTAGGATAATTAAGAGGAAAAGAAGAAATCATCAGTAAAATGTCACAAAATTTGAGGAAGAAAAAAAATCACATCTTGACTTGCAGACTTATTGATATTATTATTCATTTTGGAAACTATATTTAACTTTTATTATGCAGTTATATGAACCTGTTACATGGAAATTTACAAAGGAACTCCATAAGCTGAATTTTTACTAAGAACCTGTAAAACTGTAAATGAAACACCAGGCTAGAGGCAGGATCAGGCTTCTCCTGGCAGTGCCTCATGAAGAACCTCTCCGAATCCTTTACAGACCAGGTCCTGTCCTCTAGAAGCAAAAGATCTTCCACAACTCTCACACGAACCATGAGTAATAGAACACAAAGGGATTTCAAAATAAGCAAGCTACTACTGGCATCTAATCATACAAATCTGTAGTCATATTGCAAATCTTCCAGGTTTAGGTCTCATCCCCAAAATAAGTGCCCTGAAAGGAGGGATACACACAGGTTTACTCTAAAAAACTAAATTCTTGAAAGAACTCCCTTAGAAATGTACCTTTTGAATCTTTCTAACTCTGACAGGTTAGCAAAGTAATCTTGCTGATTTAAAGAAAGAGGTGGATTTTTCCACCATGACTTGTGTCATGCTAGGCCTGGATAGGCCTGAGAATACACTGAAGGCCAGGCAAGATACGATTTCTTGATTGGTCTTGCCAAGATTCCCTTAAACCTGGAACAGGATACTGACAGTCTAGGTTGTATCTCCAGGGCTCCCTTTCTAGCCCTGGAGTGGAAGAAGCAAAGGAGGACATTCACAGAGGTGTATTAAGGACTGGAGGCCACTAAGAAGTGCCTGGGGCTTTGAAACAATAATCTGCTAAACACCACTTTAGGAGCCAGAAGAGTTAACGCATTACCATAAATTGCCTACAAAGTTGCTTTGGTGAGATTTGAAACTTTGCTCTGGGGTGGTCTTGCTTTGAGGCATAGGGATAGATTTGATCACCCCATGGGGTCCCTTTTAATACCTATTTTTCTCACTGCTTAAATGAAAGAGAAAAGAAAAGCCATTTCAATCGCTTTGAAAATTGAATGTTATGGAAATGGAGGCACAAAGTCTGGGCCCTGGAAGGAACAGTTTTTCAGTATCAATCCACATAGCAATAGTAAGAGAGCAGGTTTTTGAAAATTTAGATTCTCAATCTGTTTTTAAAATAATTTTCATTCTTTTGTAAAACATGAAACTGGAGAATTTATCTTTGAGGTAGGTTATAATCATTTCTTTCAACCCTATGATTTCTAAAATTTTCATTGCTTTATTTTTTTATAGAGCAATTGTAACTTGAACGAAAAAGCAAAAACTCTACATCATTTTTTAAATCAAATAATCATTTCCTAATAGCCAACATTAACAAAATAAAAGTAGAAATCAAACATCTAGTAAACTTTTAAAAGGAACTTGCATGTGTGGAGGGGAGGATACTTTTAAAAATAAAAGTTAGAAATAGTGGTCTGTATTACTCATTAAAAAAAAAAAAACATGTAGAAAAGTTTTCTTTTATATCTCCTTGGCCCAGATATGCACCTATCTTATCACAGATAAGCTATTAGACTTCTGGAGTCACACTCTTTCCTAAAACGCAAGCTATTGCTTACAGGGACCTGACTTGGACAGCCTTTCAAAAAAATGAAAGCTGAAATTTTCCCCAGGTAAAAATGGAAACAAAAATCTTTTCTATCTAACTCTACTAAATACTATTTTAGCTTAGTACAAAAAAAAATCTTTAATCCTGCTTTAGCTTTTAATGTTATATCACACATTAAAATTCATAAAGTAGTTCATTCCAGGCAAAACAAGCTACTCTTCACTCTTCACAAATAGCACAAGAGGTGAAATAAATGCAGTTGCCTTAGGAAGGGCTTTTATCAAGATAGGGAGGACAACTCCATCATTAAAGAGGCACCAAGGAAGTAGTTAGATGCTTCTACTCTTTACCCTCCCAAGTGAGGATATTGGTGCAGCCCTAGGACCCACCTTTTGGTTCACTAAATTCGTTCAGCACAGCACACATTTTCCACGAGAACTCTATTTTGCTTCTTCAAGGATTGCTAAGTGCATCAATTCATACCTTTGGCTATACAAAATGAACTCCCCTTTGGTCTGGGCTGGTGAACATGCTACTCTTTGGAGCATGAGGAGTGGCCCTGCAAGCACTGAGCTTTCACAAACACAGAACCAAAGCTATGGTAAAAAATAATTTTTGCAATAAAACTGAACACTTAGGATCTGGTTATTATGTGCTGAGCATTTTGTTAATGCATAACTTTGTAATCTACATAACAGCCCACTATGATCACCCTGCAGGAAAATTGGAAGAGGTGTATAATAACAAAATGTTAAGTCATGTCCATGGCTCAAAACTGAGATCTAAACTTCAGATGCTTGATGCTAAATCTTGCCACTGGGTCTTAGCTAGGAAACCATGGAAATTATGTAGAGTTCTGCCCTAAGGGCCTCTAAAAAAAAAAACAAACATAAAAATTCTTATTTATCACCAGGCATTGATGTCACATGCCTGTGATTCCTAACACTGGGATAACAGAGGTAAAGGGAGAAAGATCATGAGTTCAAGGCCAGCCTGGGCTATATAAGACCCAATCTCTAAAGGAAAGGAGGAGTAGGAGATCTGGCACATTAGAGTTACCAGACTAATTATTTATTCCTTTTCATGTTCTAAAGTGTTAGTGTCAAGTCTCATGCCTTACTTTAGAATAAACTAAAGAATGAGAGGAAGAGATAGAAAAGAAAATAAGAATTATATAATTCACATCTCAGTTGTAAGTTGGTAATTATATGCTTTCAAACTGTCCTTATGGAAAGTAAAACTGCAGAATTAATTTAACTTCCAAAGTCATACACATAAGAATACACAAATACACAACAATAAGAAATCATCGTTTCAAAACTGTTAAGAAAATTATTATTATTAATAAAACTCCTCTAATAAATAAATTTGTAAAGCACAGACAGGAGTCTTTAAGATCAAGGAACTTTGGGAGAGTTTCTCCTAGATAACTTTCTTATGACCAAAGTTTAATACAATTTCATACACACAATTATCCAAAGTCTTCTCAAGTGGATCATGTGTTCAATCTTCAATTTATTCTATAAGGACAATTTTCCTGAATGCATTCCTCTTCTTTCTAGTCTAACAGTATCCTCTCAAATAAACAGAAAAGTCCTCCAAGTTTCATTTTTCCCTTTTCTAAAATAAATCTGTTTGTATGTTGAGGAGTCAGCTTGAGGTACAAGAAAGAGCAACAGATTTAAATGGGGCAGGAGGAGGTGGTTTGAAAACTTAATTAAACCTTTCACTTGGGTTTCTCATTTCTCTTAGCAAAAAGGCTGGTATGAGGATCCAATGAATTAATGCATGTGAAGGTGCTTAGAAAACTGTGAACTATTATGAAATGCAAGGTATTCTAACTTCTTAAATTAGTGTATGTAAATTGTGAAAATATACTTTTGGCAAACAGGCCTGGCTGAGAGAGGTTCCCTGCCCTAGGCAGAGAACAAAACCCACATATGGCTGCCCTTACTAGAGTACTCTGGACAGGAGTCATAGAGCCTTAGCTGAGACAGCCAAGAATTTGGTTGCTTCGGTAGGCTGGTTAGGTATTCCTAGGAACGATACTTAGAACCCCCCTGCAAGCCAGAGAAGGCCTTTTTGGAAGATGATTTCAAATCCAAGAGCTTCAATAGTTCAGCTCCAAAGTCTGGTATACACCAAAGACATGTCAAATCTTCCTATATGAGGCCTACAATCTATAAAGAAATGGAAGATAATTCAGTATTTCAGACTTAAAGGTACCTGGGAAATCAACAGTCCATCTCCTCATTTTGGAGGAAACAGACTGCAAAATGATTTGTCCTAGACTTGGGCAAAATAATTTAAAAAAAGCAGAATTATCTGTGGTCACCTCCATTTTAGACTTTTGCAATAAATATGGAAAAAATCCTTTTTTTGTGATATACTGGAGCCAATCCCAAAGCTCTACTACTTCAACTGATCTAAAGCATATTTTTTTTTCCAAATCTAAAAGTCCTTATATCTCAGTGATGATGCCTTTAATCTATCAAGAATTTCTAAAAATTTAATCCACGAAATTATTGTTAAAGGAAAAAATGTGAACATATTGGAAATGAATTTCATTGTAATAATAAATAATGCAAAGGGACTCTGTGGGGGCAAATAAAACACACATACATGTATTAGTCATTTTGGAATTTGGTTACATGGCTAGTAAACTGCATTAAAAGAGACTTTCTCTGAAAGAATTTTACTAAGAAGCCATTTATTCATCAAACTACATTTATATGTTCATCTTTTGCTCAATATATCAGCTAAAGGCTAAATAAATATCTACCTCTCTTGAGTTGAAGAGTGACTCAACTAAGTAGTTATTAAGACAGCCTATAATAAATCACATATATCTGCTATTCCAAACTGCTCATGGTAAATATCCTTTGCCTAAACCAAGGAAAGCTACTCAAGACTATCTCAAATGTATATGGAAAGAAATATCACTAAAGAATCAGAACAACTTTTAGCTAGAAAAAAGCCTTAATCAATAGGATAGTGTAAACACATTTGGAAAGTGAGACACTCAAAATCCTAGAAAAATTAAAAAACAAAAGCGGTACTAAGAAAATCAACAAAACAAATATTTAGACAGATTAAAAATAAAAAAAGATGTCCAGTGTTAAAATTCACATTGTTCTTAAGTAAGCTATTCTTTTATTGGCATTGCAAATCAAGTGATAAGCAAAATAACTTTGCCCAGAGCTTCCGGTAAAGAATATAGGAGCAAGGTTATCTAATGATGCTTTGTGTGGTAGTTGCAGGCACTGACGGGAAAAAAAAAAAAGTCATCTGAGCATTTTTTTTAAAAATTACCCTTCTAAAAGTCATGTGTGTATACAAAGAGATGTTCATTCATTATCTTAGGAAAGGGTTTATTTAGAGATTAAGCTCAGTGGGCTGGGAGTTTAGCCTAGTAGTAGAGTGCATACCTAGCATGCACGAAGACCTGGGTTCAATTCCTTGGTACCACATACATAGAAAAAAAAGCCAGAAGTGGTGCTGTGGCTCAAGCGGTAGGGCTCTGGCTTGAGAAAGCCCAAGGACAATTCTCAGGCCCTGAGTCCAAGCCCAGGACTGGCAAAAAAGAAAAAGAGGAGAGAGAGAGAGAGAGAGAGAGAGAGAGAGAGAGAGAGAGAGAGAGAGAGAGAGAGAGAGAGAGAGAGAGAGAGAGAGAGAGAGAGAGATTAAGCTCAGTGGAAGTATGTAAGTACACAACAGACCTACAGCTGCCATTCTTCTTAGCAGAGAAACAAGACTCCTTTACAGCCTGCCCATGTACACATCAAGTCCAAACTGCTTTTCATTATACAAGGAGAAAAAGGAATTTTGTGACATTTCGAAGCAGCAAGTATTTCAGAACTTTATGAACAACAGAGTAAGACTCTCAACAAGTGACTAGATATTATGTCTGGTCTTCATTTGTGGACTATCTGTAATACTTTAAAAAAAACTGCTAATTAGTCTTTTGTAAAATTGTTCTATTTAGAAACGTATGATTGTTAGCACTGATGCAAAGAAATGAACATCAGCTTATAATTTCATAGATATTATGTTATAGGAATACTTGGAATCAGTGTTCCATATTCAATTTTTATCTAGTTTTAGTTGACTTTTTTAACTCTTGTGCATGTCACAAATTCAACATAAAAACAAGTTTGTGAAGTAATGAATCTTCTACCTGGTGAATATAATGTAACCCTTCTATTAATTACAATAAAAATTATATGAAAAAAGTTGATTCTTTGAAAAGTTAAGTAAACTTGATAAATTTTAATCTGTATTGAAGGAATAGAAAAAATAAAGAAAATTAGGGGGAAAAAAACCCCACAGTTGCTTGTGTTTGAGCCTAATCTACCTTCAAACTTTTGTCTGGTAGTTTCTATTGAAACTTAACTTCTTGAATTCTCATAATAGTTATAAGGTTGCTTTTTAAATCTCAACTTAAAAAATAACCATCGAGATGCATACAGTGACATTACCTGAAAGGTAACCTGATTCCTTTCTTTAAAATGTGAGAAAGAGGTTGGAGAAACAGAAAATGTGCCCATTTCTAGGACCATGGATGGAATTCCTTATCAATCCCATTTAAAGCTGTCTTCAAGGACTGTATTAAACTTAATTATGAAAGATTACAAACGAGATGATGTGTAATTGGTACCAGCTGCAGTCCGTATTGGAAAGCATAAATACAAATGGAATTACTTATTTTTATTTATTTACTATTCAAATGGCAGTTCTAAAACCAAAACTAACTTTATTCTTTTTTGTTCTATTGCGTTTAAAATACTTCTTGATTTAGTAACAGAGGTAGAGGCAAATATTCACTTAAAGACTCCTTTTACTCCCCCCTGCCCCCCCTTTCCAAGAATTCAAATAGATTAACAAAGCTATTTTCTCTCCTCTACCTAATTAGTAGCTTATTTTTTTTTTTTATACCAGAATTTGTGATTTGGGACCAAATTTTCCTGAAGCAACTTGCGAATTCTTTAAAATAGGTATCTATCTTATTTCTTGCTGAGATTCTTCCTTTCACATTGTTTTAAAAAGAAAGATAAAGAGACCAGCAAGGAAGAAGAGACTGCACCTGGGGAGGGCGGCTGGGTGGTGTGCTTATCAGAGGGGCTGGACCCATGGCCGATGCTGCATTCAAGCTCCTCTCCCTTTCATCCTGATATATTCGGTCTCTTTCTGCTTCTGGTAACTGCAAGAAATTCTGCATAGCCCGAAGGTTTACCAGCAAAGACTGGGATGCAGTCTTTGGGTCCTCTTCCTTCCGGAGGATTTCTGAAAGCAAGCCCTGAGGAGAATGAAAGGGACAGTGTGAGTTTGCTCCAGCCAGCCTCTGGGGATCCCTCCTCTCTCCCCTCATCAGCCCCGGCTGCCCCTTTCCCACTATGTTAAGGAAATGAAGACTCAGAGGCATTAATTCTTCATAGGAATATATTAGTTACAATTGAAGCAGTGGAGAAGAGAGCCTCAATTGTGTTCTTAATTTTATTAAACATCTGCTTTACATATAACATAAACCGAAGCTGCCTAATTGGTCTCCTTCTTTTGAGTTGGTTAACTTGCCATGAAATCTTTTACAGAGAGAAGATAGAGGGATGTTAAGCACAAATGAAATCCTCATAATACAACAGCATTGAACTGTAGAGTTCTCAAGCTGTCTAGACAAAGGCAAGGGAATGCCAACAGTTCAATATAGAGAGACACAAAGCCATTTTTCTAGAGTAATAAGTAGAATTTCTTTTTCTTCTTCTTTTTTTATTTTTAAAGAAAATACCAGGAAATGAGCTGCAATATATCTGGAAGAAAATTACTAAAGCATCACCTAGGACTTACGCTGTATATTCACCGGCAATATTTTAAGTAATTTCTTAATCTTCAAATTATCCGAGTAAATGGTACCAGGTGGCCATTTCAATTTACCATTAAAGGGAAGCACAGATGTCCCAAAAGATTCTAAAGAAGATCTTACTCTAATGTGTCTTTGAGTTACAGGTTGGAAGTCCTGAATGTCAGAACCCATGCACTAAATGTGAAACATATAACAAATCTTCCATACCACAAAAATCTACCACAATATGCCAAGGTAAAGAATACTGTCAAAAGCCAGACATCAATGGCTCATGCCTATAATCCTAGCTACTCAGGAGGCTCAGATCTAAGGATCGCCGTTCAAAGCCAGTCCAGGCACAAAAGTCTATGAGATGTTCTTATCTCCAATTAACCACCAGAAAACCAGAAGTGGTGCTATAGCTCAAGTGGTAGAGCACTAGCCTTAAGTTGAAGAACTCAGGGACAGCGCCTAGGCCAAGAGTTCAAGCCTCACAACCAAGAAAGAAAGAAAAGAAAGAAAGAAAGAAAGAGAGAGAGAGAGAGAGAGAGAGAGAGAGGGAGGGAGGGAGGGAGGGAGGGAGGGAGGGAGAGGGAGAGGGAGAGAGAGAGAGAGAGAGAGAGAGAGAGAGAGAGAGAGAGAGAGAGAGAAAGAAGGAAGGAAGGAAAGAGAAAGAAAGAGAAAAAAGAAAGAAAGAAGGAAGGAAAGAAAAAAGAATGCTGTCAAATTTTGTAATTGCTAACTTTCTTGGGGAATAAAATATTTATAACCGGAGACATTCACAGACAATAAGAAACTTCCTTCAATGTGTCTTTCTTCCCCAAATAAAGAACATTCACCATTTTGGTTTTTTGTTTGTTTGGTTGGTTGACTTTTGTTGTCTTTTTTTTTTTTTTTAAATTAAGTAGGCTTGAAATCAGGGGCTGGGGACTGTCCCTAAGCGCTTGTGCTCAAGGCTAGCACTCCACCACTTTGAGCCACAGTTACTTCCTTATTTTTTTTTTTTTTTAAGTTTTGAAAGAACTTCGGAACATGTCTACTTTCTCACTTAGATGGCCAGCTTCTCACAACACAGCTCAGAGTAACATTCCCTTACTCTATCATCTGCAAATCCACTCTCCAAAACCCTACAGAAATAGCTAAAAAGTACCTGTAATGAAGGAATTGTCAAAATTAAATAGAATCCCAAGGTTTTTAATATTTGTGGTTTCTTAGACATGAAAACCTAGTTTTGTTCACAATTCTTCAAGATAATGTGCCATACTGCCTACATATAACAGCTGGGTGCAGATATTATGAAAGCACTGTCAAGTTTTAAAATGACATATAAGCTGATATTAAAAAAATAAAACATCTCCAACAGGTTCTGGAGGCTTGAGTCAATTTTAAAGAAATCTCCTACCTGGTCTAAGAATAATCAAAGAGTAGATGGAATTCAGACCTAAACCTTCAGTTTTGCTACAAGAAATATGACTGAATATGGAAGACATATCTTCTTCCGTTCACAACACTAACAATGAATGTTGCAATGGTGTTTGCTCTAGAATAAAAACATTGAGTCAATTTAACTAAAATTCAGTCAGTTAATTGTTGAGCTATTTAATTTGCACAAGACCCACTAATAAGAAAGACCAAGTGTGCTTCTGCTGTGTCATACTGAAACCAAAGCACAGAGATCACTAAAAATAAAAATAATAAATTCTGCACAATAGGTGTAATAAAATAGCCCTTGCTTGGCACCATTCTCCAGAAAATGTTATATAGCTAAAAAATGTGCTTGGAGGGGCCGGGAGTGTAGTCTAGAGGTAGAGTGCTTGCCTAGCATACACGGAGACCTGGGTTCAATTCCTCGGTACCACATACATAGAAAAAAAAGCCAGAAATGGTACTGTGAGTCAAGTGGTAGAGCTCTAGCCTTGAGAAATCCCAAGGACAATGCCCAAACCCTGAGTTCAAGGCCCAGGACTAGCAAAAAACAAAAAAACAAAGAAACAAAAAGTGCTTGGAGCCAGGCGCAGTGGCTCACACCTGTAATCCTAGCTACTCAGGAGGCTGAGATCTGAAGATTGTAGTTCAAAGCCAGCCGGGCACCAATGCCTATGAAACTCTTCTCCAATTAACCACTAGAAAACTGAAGTAGTGCTGTGGCTCAAGGGGTAGGATGGTAGCCTTGAGCTGAAGAGCTCAGAGACAATACCCATGCCCAGAGTTCAAGTTTCACAACTGACAAAAAAAAAAAAAAGTGCTTGGAAACTCAGCATGTTGATGCATGTCTGTAATATCAGCACCCATAGGAAGAGATCAGGAGGATCATAAATGTGAAGGCAGCTTGGGCTAAGACCTTGATTCAGAAGAAACAACACATGGCCAAACTATATATATGGCACTGAAATTCAAAGATACACATACTTTCCATATATATAAATGTAATATGTTATATAATCCTTGAGTATCATAATCACTTTGTTTTCCTAGCAAATTACCTATTACCTAAGTATAAAATACTTACTAAGCCAATTAATTATGTGACACTCTGAGATGCTTATTTTCACTAATCGTTCAGTAATTTTTTAAATAGAAAAGAGAAAAAGAAAAGAGAAACAGAAAAAGAGAAATAGAAAATGAGAAAAGGTATTTAAGGTGTTCTTACATTTTGGAGATTGGAATTAGACATTCTAGAATAGTGTATAGCAAAGTAATATTATCACATATTTCTACTGAAAGTATTTGCTGAAGCAGCAAAGAAATACAGGGAGAAAAATCAAGCACATGCAAAAAGATATTACATGTCTTGTTCATGTAAAACTAAGTCACCTTGGTATGGCTTAGCTAGAAGATAAGCACATCACTTGGGAAAATTAAGAAAGAGCTCTACCTTCTGCCCATATTTGCATACTGGCATGACTTCCCATTTAAGCATACAAGTATTGCAGAGGAAAAGCATTTCATTTCCACTTAAATTAATTATTCTACTGGAACAGGTGCAGTTCTTCTGCCTGGAATATGTCGATGGTCTGAAGTAATGTTTCAAACCCTGGAACACTCGGAGAACTAACACAATCTCCTGTGTTTTAGAACCTTTCTTTTGGCCTAGAGCTTTCAATGAGGGGAGTGCCCCCTGGTGGAAATGTTTGAAAATATTGTTAGAAAATGTTTTCATTAGTGTTAATTAAAAAAAAAAAAAAAGGCACTTTAGAAATGACTATTATCAACCCAGACACAGAACTGCATGTGCTTGGTCCTTATTCATATCACAGTAATCTGAGCAGATGCATGTATGAATCCAAGATATATGAGCCCTCCCTCACTACCACTCTTCCCCACTACCTCTTCTTATCTTCTATAGTTGAGAATATACACACTTGCCAGGTTACATCAAGATCATCAGGATGAATTACTCATGATTGACAGTTACAAGGCTCTTTTACCAAAAATGAGTCTTCACACTAGAAATGTTATGTTCAAGCCTCCATATATATATTTTTTGCTTATTGACAATATGGTAAGACATGGGGATGAAAACCTATCTTCATGATCATCATACATTATAGGTGTTCAATAAATTTGTTGAACTAAATTAAACAAAATCATTAGTCATTCTCATTTGTAAAAAGAACTTGAGAATTTGTATGTTATGTGGGAGGTTACCAGCACCTCATGAATATTAATTTTATTGGAAATGAGAAGCTGCCTTTCATTGAAACGTCACATCTTTAGAAATAATTAGATGTGTGCTGTATATATAGAAACATAAAATTATTCTGCGTTGTCATTACACAGTGGTTAAGTGAGATCCTAAATTTTTTTTTAATTAATGGATTTACTGATGAATTCCAAAACCTATTTTTTTACACTCCAACAATAGTTTACAAGTTATTACAAATAAAATTCATTAGTAATTGTAAAAGAAGATTTTTTTTTTTTGCCAGCCCTGGGCTTGGCACTGTCCTTGGATTTTCTCAAGGCTAGCACTCTACCACTTGAGCCTCAGCACCACTTCTGACTTTTTTTGCTATGTATGTGGGATACTGAGGAATCGAACCCGGGTCTTTGTGCATGCTACGCAAGCACTCTACCACTAGGCCAAACTCCGGGCCCCATAAAAGAAGATTTTAAAATGCCCTTCAATAAATATTATCAGTACTTCCAAAAGCTAATTATGAACTTTTTAAAACAGAAGATAAGTGAAGGAGACTGCCAATCTGAGCAAAAGCCTGTCTGGCCTCCCATTTGTCTCCTCTTTGAAAGTAATCACTGATTCAAATAGATTTTATCAGCTTCGTGGAACTTGAAACCCCTCAAAAAGAAAATACAACTTGATGAAATTTCACTCCTCAAAAGAGGATATCCTTATTTAAAATGTTTGCCAAGGCTATCTGCCTCTGCTGTTCAGTGAATTTTTAGTCATATTGTACAAGGAAAAGACTATTTTCAAATTCCACCTAGTCTTTGAACATTTGCCAAGTAAGTTATAAGTAGTCCTTTATCTCTGTCCTTCAGTAAGCTAATCGAGAGCTGTCATGTTGGGATAATAGCACCTTTTTACCTTTTATTCAATAGTGTCATGGATAGTAGACTTTCCTTAAATTACACTGTGAAGAATTATAGGAACACAGTAGCAATTTCTGTTATACTTAAGAAGGCAAATTTCTCTCCACCACATAATTTACAGAACTCAAATTCAATAAAACATTACATGATGGTCCATTACTGTTATCAGTTTTGAATAATCCATCTTCATTCTTCATTTTACTGGAAAATAAAGTGTGCCCAAGATGGGGGCAGGAGGAAGGAGAGGAAAAAAGAGAAAAAAAGCCACACAGTGGGTTCAGAGTTAAAACTCTAGATTGTAATTTTTAGGGGCATTTAAGATTATATTTTCTTGTATCACAACCTTTAAATAGCAATATTATACTGAAAAGTATAAATCTAAAGGCCTTGGCAATTACTTTCAACCATAGGTTTCCATTAAAAGCATATCAACTAGGCATAACAGAATGAATGACACATCCTAAAAGCTGGGTCTTCAATAGCAATTAAAGCAATAACATATGCCATGCCATCAATTTGGAAGAGGAAAAACGCCTTAAAACAAGAAATTACATAAATTTCGCCATGAATCTTCAGAAATGGTAGACTTTATTTAAGTCATAGGTAAAAAGTATTGAGTGGATTACACTTAGTTTGGGAAACCCTAAGTAAGATGAGGAGAAAATTCTCAATAGGGAGACAAACATGAAATCTGGGATCTTAAACTTAGAGCTGTCAATGACTAAAAGAATTCTCAATTTGTAACTATGCCATCATTATTTTAATGTTTCAAAACTCACTGTTAACTGGGCACATTGCCTTTATCCAGCCATATCATATAACCTTGCATTTCACATCCAGAGTCAATAGCCATTTTTGTAAACCTTGGGTTGAATTGCACATTGTAATAAGTGCATCCCAACGTGTGATGTGCGATTTGGCTCTGCAGAGCTCCCTGTCTATACATATGCATTAGCATGTGTATTTTCGTACTCCACACTCACACCCTACTCTCACTCTGCACCTGCTTTTATTGAAATGCATACACTTTGAAATAAACACACTACATGCATTCATATGAATGTATAATCATTAAAATAAATGCAGCTGTGTACAGGAGCATAGGCGTGACTTTTAAGTATGACCACTGGAAATACATACATACTTGCATGTGCAAAAACTAGTTCTCAATCAGTGAACACTCTCCATACATATAAAACCACTCCTGCTTAAACCAAACAGCTTCAAATATGGCCTGGCATCTATTTCTACCAAGGAGTACCAATTATCAGCATAAAGGTCTAAAACCAAACCCCTTGATCAGCAAATAATTCTTGGCCATATTTCGCCCCCACCTACCAAAAAAACTACCTAGTTAAAAAATATTTGTATGAAGCTATACCAAGTTTTCATTCTCTTCTTAAAATAAAATCAGTTTATCTTATTAATTTTTCTCTTCAGAGAAAAATTCAACTTCTTTTCAGGTAATAAAGCCTACATATATTCATGCCATCTTTTCAGTGTAAGGACTGAGGACTGAAAAAAAATAAAAACCCAAGCCAAAGAAACAGTACACTCTTTGCAGCTGTACCTGTAATGTCATAATCTGGGAGAGCAAATCTGATTCACAATTCACAGTGAATCTATATTCCACATTTTTCACTGTATGTTGCGTACTTCCTTGCCTGCTGTAAGTTACAACTCTTTGCTCCATCTTTCAATTGGTAAATCTCTACGTCTAGAACTTGTATCTATGTCAATATTTTTTGTGGACTTTTAATTGAATTCAACACATTATTGCATTTTTATGTAAAGTCCTATTCTTTTTGGACAGTACTAAGAATTACTAGTATTTATTGCATGTATAAAATAAAGAATGGTACCAGAAAGAGAAATGTTCAAAAGGTTAACCTTTGATTCATTCATTCAAGTGAATTAAGGTGTCATTAAATTTACTAGCTAAGAATGAACACAGTTTTTAAGCTTTAAGAGCACTGAACTATAAAAAAATACACATTTAATATAAGACAGAACTTTGTGTAACTGCCTTTTTTTTTTTTTAGAAACAGACAAATCATGTATGTACAAAAGCCTCAGATGAAGAAACTGAAAACAAACAGTGAATTAAAGGCTTTGTCAAGTCTCCTAACTCCCAATCTAGTTAAGGCAACCAAAAATAAGTCACAGCTGGGATTCTCCTAGGTATGGAAACTCTGCCAACAATGAATTAATACTAGATTATATTTGTACCAGGATTTTATTCTTATAATCATATACAAACAAAAATAACTTAAATATGAGAGGAAAATATGAGTCAGGCCAAAAAAAAAAAAGAAAAAAAAGAAGAAGTACCAAAAAAAAAAAAGAACCAAAAATAAATGGACAGAATAAAGAGGCATAGTGAAACACAAACGTTGAAAAGAATTTTGTCTCATAAAGCTAAATCCTGTTCTTATTTTTGAAGTGTACCTTAGCTAAAAATAAACACCACAAATATCATAGTAATTTCCAAATCAAAAAAAAATCTTGTTTTATTTACAAGGTCAATATAGCTTATAGATCAAGTCATAAGATAATGATAGTTGAGAAACCCTAAACTAATTGATAGAATCCATTTGTTCTTAGTATCTCAGTATCATAGCCACCTCTAGATGGGTCACCACAGTGACAGAAGTGTCAAGAAATCTGCCCAGGAAGATAAAGGTGCAGATCTCAATGAAAGTCTATAAATATGTTTGCAAACTAAGGTCTCTATAAGTCACCTTTCTATCTTACAGCTTATTTTGGTACTTGCTTGTTTATAGTATCGCCATAGGATGAAATGCTATCACATCCATATGCACTGTCATGACTCCCTGTCCCTCTACATGGTGACAGGATTTTATGGCTCTCAAACCCTTATGGTTTTATGGTCTAAAGAATGAGATTTGAGGGCCGGGAGTTTGGCCTACTGGTAGAGTGCTTGCCTAGCATGCACAAAGACCCGGGTTTGATTCCTTGGCAACATATACATAGAAAAGCTGGAAATGGTGCTGTGGCTCAAGCAGTAGAGCACTAGCCTTGAGGAAAGTCCAAGGACCGTGCTCAGGCCCTGAGTTCAGTCCCCAGGACTGGCAAAATAAAAATGAGATTTTAAAGAACATTAATAATTATTAATAATAACATGACAGAGACAAAGCTTATTATATTAATAACCATGTTATCTTTTCTTCAAAATGGCTACACAGAATTAAATGCCAGAAATTGTTATTGAGATTCAAGGTGTCAAAATAAAATGTTATAGAAGAACTTCAACAAAGCATATTTATAGGGTTAAGTTTGATAGGCGTTTAAACATGGAAATATAGGCCAGAAGCCCAGAATACTCCCCAATACCTGTCTTAACCTTCTATCAGCAATAATTTCTAATGCTACAGTAGGAAAATGGGTAATGTCAGCTTGAATTACTTTTGGATTTCATCTATTCTTTTTTTCCCCAGTATTTTTAATGTAATTAATAGAGGGATTAGTTATACTCGCCAGGTAGAATAGGCATTACTTCACACACACTGATATCCCTTCTCATCATCTATTCTTCTAAAGCTGTAACTTGGGATCAATGTGAACCCAGCATTCCCTAGACCTCACCAGGAACACGCAATATTATCACATAACAAGAAACACAGTGTTATATATTTGTCCACAATAAAAGCACAAACATTAGCATAGATGTGTTTAAAGAGAATAAAAAGGGGAAAGAGAATAAACAAGAAAATAGAAAAACAAAACTGACCTGAGTTCTGTTAAAAGCCACACGTGCAAATACTGCCTGGGAGATTCCCGCGCGTTTCAGTTCATCCCGTACCCACTGGTAGATTTCAGAAGACACCTCTGTGTTTGTTGAAACCTGTTGCTCCAAAGGCTTATTCATAGACCTACTGACAGGGGGAGGGTGGTTCAAGTATTGTTGGTTTAAGGACTGCTGGGCTAAAAGTCTGTTCACTGCATACTGCTGGTTCAGCAGCTGGGCCATCACTAACTGCTGGTTGACCAGCTGAGGACTGATAGGCGTTGACACAAGCCCAGGATGCAGGTTCGGAAGAGGGGTCCGGACAGAGGGCTGGCTACCATGAGAGAGCTGCGCAGGGGATGGAGGCTGCTCGGCTGTGTTCCCTGGGACCGGCTGCTGGCCAAAATTGACGTGGTTGGCGCCTTGCTGGGACAGTTCAGAAAGACTATCCATCTCAACTACAGTGGACAAAAAGTAAAGTCATATTTAGAGAACAATGGGAAGTGATCATTTCCCCATTAAAATAAAAAAGATATGGGTAGAGGGCACACTGAAAAGGCAAGGAAACCAAGGCTATTTCATGATAGCACTCATTAGCCTGTACTTATGTTTCCCTCTCTTGAAAATATGGGACAATACTCTGGATCTCATTTTCTGAAGTATGACTTAAATTTCAGTATAAAATCTACTATATCCAAATTCTTTGCCACTATCGAAATTGTTACTCTTTCTATTCATCACCCAGAAAGACATATGAGCAATGCTATCTATTTCAAAATGGCTTCAACAAAAAAATCATTTGCTTAAATGGCAACTAGGAAAACTGAGCTAAGCCATGAACTTAAGCTTATGATAACAGGTAAGTAAAGAAATTTACAAATATTGCCATGCGATTGCTAAGTATTTACACACACACACACACAAACACACACATGTATATGTGTATGTGTACAACTAATCTAGACAAATGATGTGCAAGAAAAAATGCTACATAGCCAACTTTTAAACAGCAGTAATTATTAAGAAGTCAGCATAATAAAGCAATAATAAACTGAACATGGTAACAACAATATAACAGAAATGTAATAACTGACGCTTAGATTTCCTATTTTGCTGGCTATCTTCATTTAAATCATCATGGATGGCAATTCTACATGAAAATATTTCTCGGAATGAATTAAGGGATTGCATGGCAAATCACTATACCCAATGTTGCTTTGATCCAATTTTTTTTTTTTTTACAAGAAGCTTTAGCTATCACCAGTTGTTCAAGACAAACTTGAAAGAAGGAACAGAGGGTATTATCCCGATACCACTGTGGTACTGTCATGGTTTTGCAATTTAAGTTCACCTATCCAGGGTGGATGTTCATCCTATGGCTACAATGCTGTCATGTGGTCTGGCAGAGGCAGCTAGTTTGTGTCAGATGCTTTGCTGCTACAAAGAGGAGACTGATTTGATATTCTTGACTGGAAAGCTGAGCATGGAGCTCAATGTAAATAGGTGAAGCTTTCCAAATTTATACCCCACTTCCCATATTTTGATCATCATTTGTTTTCATTAAATATGCAGGTTTCATATTTAGAGGAACTTAATCATATTGCTACAGTCACTAACATACGCAAAATATAACTAAGAATTGGGGAAGAAACCCTCAGTTTCTACCAATGATACTAGCTCAAGTGAGCCATTCACAGAGAACAGTAATTCAAGTAATTATTCCAAAAATGATACATTGTCTTCATTATAGCCTTAAGCTATAAAAGGGAAATAATCTGTTTGGGTAGATGGATGGATTTTCTTCAGTATTAAAAACTAAAACATGCTCAAAATTTGGGTCTCTTGTCTCTTAAACTCTTTAGGAAAAGTGATTATTGTTGTTATCATTAAATGAATGTAATGAAGATAAAGAGAAATAGAGTTAAAACAGGGCATAATGCTATGCATATCAAATATCCTATTTCTATTTTATTTTAAAATGGAGGAAAAGCCATCATCTAAATACCTAGATACCTAAATACTCAACCTTTACCTGCCATTGTACATTACAGATAATTTGGTCACACAGATTTCCTGAGTGACCAATGTTGACCTAAAGTTGCTTGTTACGACAGGACACTTCTGTGGGTTTAAAAGTTGACAAATATTGGTGCAAGTGGCAACAACGTAATTACCCAAACACCTATTTACCAGGAAAAGCTATGTAAAAGTGTTGATCTCCTCTGTTTCAGTTAAGAGTTTAATATAGCTTAATTTCCCTAAAACTGGGTTCTGTCTCGTTCTCCCACATAAGAGCAAAAAAATCCCCAAAGCATGATTTATCTCAGAGAGAAATCACAAGCTAATATTAGTTATTCAGGGCCTGGTTAGGTCTTCACAGAGATGTTAAAAAAATGACAGCTCCCCTCCTCACGCCTCGATTTCCTGCATGTCTGACAACCAAGTCAGTTTGGCTGATTTAAACACAAACATTTATTGAATTTAATTATCTCATTATACTCATCCCCATTCCCTCCCCCTCCCCCCAAAGAAGCATTCTAAATTGATCTCTAATTGGGCAATCAAAAGACCTGGCTTTAGATGTGACTTTGATAAACCCCTAAATGACATGGAATGGTATGGAGCTACTGCAAGCTACATGTTTTTTTGCTTACCCATCATATCTTTTGTCTTCTTGAAATGTTTGTACCACCTTCCAAATTCTTGACATTTTGCTGCTGAGACATTTGCATAGTAAGTGCTGTTCACAATGGAAGAAATCATACTCTGCAAGGGGAGGGGAGAGAAGATTTGTATTACAGAGCCGCAAGAGACAGTACACAGCGAAGACTGTGATTGTGAAAACTTGTCTATTTTTTTTTCTTTTTCCTAAACCAACTGAGTACTGATACATTTTATCTTTATACTTTGGCATCAATTTTTCTTTGAAATTTCATTAAGGAAATAATGACACGTTTATTAAGTATCAAGCTACAACCCACGGAGACCAGGAGACCAAGGCAAAGGTATCAAACTCACAGATTTGCTCAGGCACCGATGACACCTACACCTAAACTGGCAGCCCTCACTGGCAATCCTCTCTGGCCCCAATGAATCCAAATAAACAAAGACCACACATGACACTTTGCTTTTTAGCGTCTGGAGCTACATCCTTTGCTACTTAAAATACTGTCCAGGGAAAAGCAATTATGAGAAACCCCTAGGAATCCATCAGAATGTACAATATGGAGCCCTATCTCAAACCTAGGCAATCAGCAACTATATTTTACCAAAATTCCTGGGGATTAATTAGCATGCCCATTCACATTTAAGAAACATCCTTACACTTTCATGTATATTATCTGAATTTCAATTGTAGGTGCATTAACATTGTTCCAAGGGTAACTCATCATACGGTGAGAAGAAAACAGTTCACGGAGAAAAAAAAAAATCCTACACATTGATAGCTTTATCTATAATAAACATTGAATTCTGAATTCCAACTGACCATAAAAATTTAAATATGTACATTTAAATAGATACACACACACACACACACGTACTTTTGGGTACCTGCTAAGTTTGTCAAGAATCCCAAAATTAAGAAAATGATCTATTTCATCACTTTTATCTTTTAAAAAATGGGTTTTTTTGTTTTGTTTTTTTTTTCTGCCAGTCCTGGGCTTGAGCTCGGGGCCTGAGCACTGTCCTTGAACTTTCTCAAGGCTAGAGCTCTACCACTTGAGCCTCAGCACCACTTACGGCTTTTTTTTCTATGTATGTGGTACCGAGGAATCGAACCCGGGTGTTCGTGCATGCTAGACAAGCACTCTACTACTAGGCCAAACTCCCAGCCCTGGTTTTTTGTTTGTTTGTTTTTTGTTTTTGTGACAGTACTGGAGTTTGAACAGAGGGCTTAGCCATGCTTGCTAGACAGGTGATCTTACCACCGGACCACACCTCTAGGCATATGTTATATTGATAGGGTCTCCCTTCCTGTTTAAACACACCATGATCTACCTATGTTAAGCTTCCTGTCTTTGCTAGCATAACAGGTGCAACTCACTCACAACAAAGTTCTGCAATTCACAACTTTGGTTTTAGTAATTCTGGTAAATTTATTCCAGGGTCTATCAAACTTGATCATCCTTAGTAGCAGCTAAATTAATTCCCCTTGGGTGTGAAACAGCAGACCAAGCCATCCCTTACTCTCTGAGTAGAAACCTGAGAACTTACTGTTGGCCTATGGGGAAACAGTTCACAGAAGCAGCTTTGTTCCAGCACCAGGGAACAACCAGAAAAGCCAGTTTGGGGACAAAAGAATTTTTCTATCATTATCTTCTTCAAGCTATGGCTGATGTGCTATGATTAATTCTCCCAGCATCCATTATCAGTGTTCATTGTGTAGCATGCACACATTTCTTCGTGTAAATTTAGGGAATGGCTCAAGAAACTTGGGAAAGATGGGTAAGTTAGACTTGCATTATTTATGTAAAAGACATACCATCTCTACTGTGAAGCCCTGGGATATCTTTTTTCTTTTTTGACACTTTCTACTTCATAGTCATTTTCACATATTATTTCTCTAAAAAGACATTCTTAATGTGCTCATGATGCTCTGCCATTAATCCAATCACTTGCAATTTCACTAAGAGCCTCCCCACAGTCCACAGAGCAAAAAGACACTTAGCAAGGTTGCCAAAACCAGAGCCAGAAGATTACCTGATCCAGTGAGCAATCCGTCAGTTTCAATCTCACTTAGTCTTTTGTAATAATGGATCAATAGAGTGAGACACTAATAAAACTACTGAGATCTACTGACAGATAATGGATGATAGTCGATGTTCTTCCACTTTGTCCTAATTTTTAAAAATTTATGATTGCTTTTTACCAAGACATTCCGACAGTTTCTTACATGTTAACAGAATGTAAGTTTAAACATGTAGTTTATGGCTTACCTTTTTACAAATACATGGAATACCTCAATTCTGCTAAGGTTTGTAACAGAACATCCAAATATTTATAGATAGGATATTTGCTCTTTGATCATATACCCAATAAGTGCCTGGATTGTAAGAAGATAGAAAAGTGCCAGCCTCTTTCCATTACATCTATTAGCAAGATAGCTAATATAACCAATCACTTCACTTTCAAGGAACTCAGAAAAAAAAAATGTATGGGGGGAAAAGGAAGAATCCATAGTGCATGGGGAAAAATGCTGAAATATTTTTATCCAGCACAGCCCATATGTAACAGTGCTGTGTTGTTAGTCATCCATATGTAGAAAGCCATCCATATGTGCATCATTGTCAATTCTTTTCCCTGCCCTTGTATAACCCTCAATCAGCAGGCTGTATTCTGAAGTGAATTTTTCTAGGTGCTTTCTACTCTGTCAAGTGGCGCAGGCTTAGAAAATTCTAACTAATATAAATATTAGCCCAAGAAAGGTATATCAATTGAAAGGATTATAACCCACACCAAAGCAACACTCTGGAATTGCTCTCCTTCTGTTCTTTTACAGAGCTGGGAAACAGTCTATGCTTCAGATAACCTAAAGTCACTTATATTTTTATTGGAATAATACACAGTAATCTATACAATTAAATTGCTCATACAGCCCCTTTGTTTTTCCTGGTGATAAGATGCCTATTGTGGAGTAAAGATGTGGTTTCAATAGAGTGCCAACTGTGAGTGAAAGCGAGAGAGCATGGAGCCATGGGTTCAAGCCCCAGTAACAGCACACACAAGATCCTTATTGTCAGCTTGGATATGACATCTGAACATGCTGGTGCTTTTCAGCTGTAAGGGAGGGAAACTGCAGAATCTTGTCATGCAACTAAAATTCGAAAATTCATGTTCAATATTACAATTTCATATTTGGAAAGTCAGAAACACCTGTTGCTTTGGTAACAAACAGGAGAAAGTCAAGACATGGCATTTTTCTAGGCGATGGGATGCATACACGACAAACTAGGTTCCACGTTTAAAAAAGAAACATTTGAGATTTTTACACCAATTCAAAGAAGATGTTGATTTAAAACAATTGCTCTACGCTATGTGTTCACGCAGGATTGGGACTCCGTATTATCTAGCCCCATGCCTGCCATGTATTACATACACACTGCATATTCATCTAAGAAAGCAGAATAGACATACATCTGCATTCAAATGCAAGATATGTGTGTCCTTGAGCCAATTAATTGACAATTCCCCATGCTAAATGGCACTGATAGTAGCATTCACTTGTGGGGTTGTTGTGAAAATCCATTCATCCGAGCATTGTTTTCTGCATGCATTCATCATACATGTATTGAACTCCTACTAAGTGCCAAGCATGGGGCAAGTCCGTAGGAACAAGTGAGCTGTACAGACATACTTTCTACCACTGGACAATGAAAAAATAATAATAATGGATGTGGTGCAATTAGCATAGAGCCTGGGACACATCAAGCATGAATTTACGAGATGTTAATTGCTATGACTCCCTTCTGCCTCTTCCTCCTCACTGGGCTTTCATTATACAATTGCATAGATCAGTCAGCTATGCTTTAAATAACAGAAGAGTACCAGATAAAATGTTCAAGATGATGTATTTTAGGTCCAATATAACTTTTATGAAGGTAGAAGAATGTACTACATAAATTGTTAAGTAACAAGTGTGGTCAAGAAATTCACAAAGAAAAAAAAAGACTAAAAGAAAATATTTACATTTGTACCAACATTGCAGCACAGGGTATTTTTTGAAGTTGGTCTGAACTGGGCAGCTGATATGAGGAAAGCACATCAACTCCTCTGTCTTGGACACTAGACTTACACCCTCTCCCATCTCTGGCTACCAGCTGACCACCCATCCTTCAGATATCTCTCTAGTACCTCTGCTTCTTCAAGGCCCTTCCAAACTTCCCAAATATCCTGCACCTAGTGTCATTATGCATATGCTATACTATTTATTCTCTACTAGGTCTAGAAGCCATAAGTCTTATCTCAATATTGCCTGGTCATCACAAAGTTGGGCATCACTAGTGACCGACACTGAAATAAGTCATTATTGTAGGCCACCAGGATTTCTCCTTCTTTTTTCCCTTAAAGGTCAAATGAAATGGCAGCTTAATTGTCATACATAACCTTTAAAATTCACTGCATCTGGCTGCCACAAAAGAAACCAAACTATCAAAAACCTTTGTTCATTAATTTGCAAGAGATTTCTTCCCAGGTTTTTCAAAACACATCCACACAGATGTCTCGGAAGTTGTAGTGCAATGTGGTTATGTTATTCCAATAAGCGCGCTCGCTCGTTCTCTCTCTCTCTCCCTCTCTCTCTCTCTTTCTCTCTCTCTCTCTCTCTCTCTCTCTCTCTCTCTCTCTCTCTCTCTCTCTCTCTCTCTCTCCCTCCCCCCCTCCCTCATATGTATATTTCTATGAGCTGTACAAAACACTAGGAAAAAGAGACCACTTGCACGCTACGTTTCCTATTCAGGGGTCAGTCTGTATAAAACCATCCATTTTCTGGTAATAAAATAACCCACCCAACAAAACTCCTAAGTTTAAATGTTACCCAGTACACAGTACACCAACCAATAAACAAACTCCAGCTTCCAGTGCTGGGAACCACAATGTGAAAGTCGGCAGAAATTGGCTAAGGGTCTCACAACCCTAGCGTGACACAATATTCTCATCGTAGGAGCCAAGTTGTAAGCTTTTCTAAGATCCATAGAGCACATGTCTACTCCCTAGGAGAAGCTTCAGTTCTTTCTGCGAGTCTGCTGAAGTTCCGATCTGAAAGAACGCCATCTTCGCAGAAACCCCAGTCCTCTAGCATGATACCATCTGCCACGGGCTGAGCTTCCTTTTCAGCCAAATACATTATTTATAACCTTTCTAATTGTGAAAAGGTAAGGGTAGAATTTTCTAAAGCCTGACTTACATACAGTTAGAACATTCTGAACCTTGGCTCAAAAATCTGCAGATCTCTTGATTTGAAAAACAAAAAAACACAAAGCAATTGTTGAGGTTACATAATTTTTTTTTCTCCTTTTAAATCCATGCTAGGATCATGCTGTAGGTACGTATGTATGATACATTTGGGAAATGAAGGAAGGTGGTTTTATTTTTCTACTTGGTTATATCAGAAGCCATTGGACAGGTTTATAGAGGTGAGATATTCTCAAAAAGAATATATATATATATATATATATATATTCCTCAACTGGGGAGGAGAGACGGTGTGATCTGGTTATCCTTAAAATCGCTTTGTTGTGCCTTTAACAACAACCAAAAAAAAAAAAAAAACCACCCCAAAACAATGCTAATCAGGTTATTCAATCATTTAAACCAAAACTGTTCATGCTTTTCTGCCAAATCAACCAACCACAGCAAAATCTGTTATCTCTGATTGCTCAGCTTCCAGTCAAAAAAACAGTTAACCCCCACTATACCAAAAGTTTTCCAAAATACCCTCAGAGGACTGCATGATCCTAGAGAATAAAGAGGAAGCCATGCCATCTTTAAAGGGTAATAGGCATACTGTACCATATTTGCATATTATGATATACTCTAATAAACTAAACAGCCTGTACCGGAAGCCAGCAGCTCCCTGGCATCTCATGGGATCTGGCTTTTGGTATACTTTTATACTCCCCCTTCCCCCAAAACCAGGGCTGCTATCAAAACTTGCTGAGGACTTGTGGATGGGGTTCACTGTTCCCTGAGGTGGGAGGAGAAAGAAACAGCATCCGAAAAATGGTGGTTCACCCATGTTGAAAGCTTTCAGGCTCCCTCAGCAGACAGGGCAAGGGCTACAACATCTTATTTACACAATTATCTAAATACGATTAAACAGCTGATGGACAAATATTAAACTGGAAAATGTATAGTCATTTCAGCTTAATGTAATCCTCTTTCTGTAAACACCCAAGATGATTTTTTTTCAACCAGAACAGTCCTGACATCTCATAAGCCTAAGGGTGAATAGCAAGAGATTGTTTTTGATAGTTATAAATATTCAAAAGACATGCAGACCATCTGCTTTCATAATACAGGTAAAGCAAGACTGAAATGGTGACTGCTGTATAAAAATGATTCTTTTAACAAAGTCTTCCTCTCCTCGAAAACTATAAAGACAGATGTCAAAAACTGTTTACACAGAGCAATCAGGAGCGTGCAAAATGTAATATTCCTTTTACACACAGTGCTTGCTAAAGAGATTTTTTTTTCTTTTTCTTCCCATCTGTGTGTTGCAACACATTTCTACAAGTTAAAAACATTTTTTTCAAACAGAGATCTCATGAATACCCAAAAACATGCTATCTGGTTTCTGAATGCTAATTAATTTCAACTAAGGAATCTGAATATCTTTTTCTGTAGGAAGGAATGTATGTTTTGAATTGAATTCTCCAGAGAGACAGTGAGGGGAATAATGTTGCAGAGGTTTAATTCTATAAGGCGAATTTCATGGTTCTACCTTGTCTAGAATAGGTATCTGGTCTGTCTATGTTTTTAAAATGAAAGCATATTACATTGTTCCTGTCTTTGCCATGAAGTCTGAAATAAATGTTCTCTAAAATAAAAGCCAGCATGCAAGATGTCGAAAGGCTCTTTTACTTCTTAGTCTACAAAGAGTTGATGTAGAAAGCCCTAAAGTTAATTTTCAGGCCCAGGCCACTCATCTTGACAGTATCCTTTTTATGTATTGTATTAATGGTACAAAGGCATTAAGCACATTTTAATAATTTTTCAATAAAATGAGCATTGATTGAATAATCTGCCAAACTACCAGTTTTTTTAAAAAAAAACAAAACAGTTTATATTTTCATTCATTGAGAACAGTTAACTTCATACAGTCTGAGCTCCTGTTCATTTTTGTGTGTGTGTGTTGTACACCTAGAGCCTAATTTTTTACAGCAGATTTGTTTTTAATAAGTCTTTGGAAAATTCAAAAGCCAAACTTAAACTCTGCCTCCATATTCCACCACAACTGAAACAACTCCATGTATAACTATAATTTCAATAGAGTGCCTCCATAAATGACATTTTCTTTTAATCCCAAAGGCTATCAGATACTATGAAGAATTTGTCTAAAAAGGTCCATCATCTTATGAAATTCTGACATGGAACAAATTTCAGATAGTTCCCTATCTGGAAGTTGGGGATGGGAAGGATAGGAAATGGCCATTAATTTAAGAAAACAAATAGCAAGATTTCTAAGTGTAATATTCTGTTTGTGCTGTGAGCTTATATTCCTCAAATCTTTCCCTCTGGATCCTCTATTACTTTCTAAGCTATTCTCTTGAGAGATTATAACTGGGGTCTATTCAGAGTCTCAATTTGCTGAGAAGAGACTAATCACATGTAAATTTTACTTAAACTCCAGTTGTCATACAGAAAGCTACTGCCATCTTGATCTATGGGCAGTGTCTAAAATGGCATTTTTACATAGACTAACCTTGACACACTGCTAAAAATGGAGGCACAAAACGAAACTCCAAAGAAATATCAAAGAATCACATAAGAACCATATTTTACTCACAATTCCCCCGATAAATTTTCTAAAGAAGAAAATGTGATAATTTCGGAGCGTGGAGGTTTTATTTAATTATTTAAATACCCAATCTGTAACTTTCAAAGAAAATGCTGATGCTTTCCTATATAATTAACATAATTTTATATACATTTAGATAATCTTTTCACCAAATCTTCTATTCTGTCCTTTTAAACTTTTCACCAAATCTTCTATTCTCTTTTTTATAGGTATCTAATTAGATCTTCCTTTTCTTGCACTGAATCTTGTGTAGTTAAATCAAGTAAAGATGTTAGTAAAGACTTTAAATTACAAAATATCTTAAGGGGTCAGAAGTGTGGCCTAGTGGTAGAGTGCTTGCCTAGCATGGACTAAGCCCTGGGTTCGATTTCTCAGTAACACATACGTAGAAAAAGCCAGAAGTGGTGCTGTGACTCAAGTGGTAGAGCACTAGGATTGAGGAAAGCCCAAGGACAGTGCCCAGGCCCTGAGTTCAAAACTCCTGGACTGGCAAAAAAAAAAATAGGTTAAGAGGTTTACTATGTTAAATAATATTTCAAATTAAGTGCATATAGGCTATTATATGAATGGAAGTGAACAAGTTCATGTTTTAATATGCCTTCTAATCATGGAAAGCATCCATAGCTGTTTGTGTCTTGTAGGAGTAACTAAGGAACAGCTATCATGACATTCATTAATTCATTCATCCCCAGGTATACACTGCAAAAAAACTTCTGCTCGATTTGTATTTAAGAAGGTTAAAGTTCCTTGGCATCTTAGTTAATACAATTATTAAAATGCAAGCATTACAAAGTTAAACACTATGCTAATCCAAATAGAATTTAAGCAAATTTTTTGATACATCTGAATTCATCAAGTTTTATTTGACTTCACAACAAAACTTACTTCCTAAGATTTTGCATTTCAGGCTCTCTGTACTATCTTACACATTTGGGGAATACTTGCTTATTCCTTCTGACACCCGTGTGCAGATAAATCTCTCATCCTGTACGGAGATTAAAATTTCTAACATCTGTGCTTAGAAGGGGAAAAAAAAAACCCACCAAATTTGTGATGAGTGTTAGCTCTTAAATAGAGTATTCTGAAAAATCTTTAAAGCACAGAATAAAAATGAGAACTCAAGTATTTAACAATTTGTTTTCTCTAAAGTTTGACAAGAATTTTACTCACTTCCTTACTTATGCAACTGTAACCCCTCTGTACATCAAATTTACAATGAAGAAAAGAAAAAGTAAACACTGGAACTGGGCTCTGTAACACATCTTCACAAGAGATCTCATTCTTCCTTTCTTCACCCTTTCTTTATATGAGCACTGAGATTTTTAAGCCATGTTTCCTAGACATTAGGAGGGAATGCAGCACCAACACTTAGTCATATCTGCAAAACCTGCACAGACTCTCTCAAGTTTAGAGACTAGAGCCCCATCAGATATGATTCATGACTGCACAGGACATAGGTTGAAATCTTGTCCTCAGTTTCTGTGGTTTACTCATCACTGTTAGCCTTTACACCAAGATTTCCTATGTCTACTAGATAAATATAAGCCAATATCACCTCTGGATTAGGATGTAAGAAAAAATCATATTAATCTTGCTTCATCTCTATCAATACTATGAAAATCCTTGACAGTTCAGAAAAATGCCATCCTCTGGAAAGCACCTCAAGGTGCTACAGTGAAATGGTGACAGTGTGTTCAGACAGTATGCACATCATGAAATAAACAGCTTGCTCCATGACTTGCAAAGGCGAGAGGCTCCTGCAATAGGTGGACATCCCAGCTCCATGGCCCTTTCTGAAATGGCTCAACAGTTATCTACATTTGCATCTCTCACTGAATTCAGGTGGCCATAGACCTTTATACAACTGACAGTAAACCACTGTGTGTTTACAGCCATACATGGAATCCCTCATGCCAAATGTAGATTTGAGAATATCAAATAGACTCGGAGTGAAGTTGGGTGATACTGACCAGCTGGCCATATCAGCACCTTTCACTATAAATCACTTGGTTCTGATACTGAAATTTCCTCTCTTTATTTTCCCCTTATGAGATTGATGGTTATAAGAAAAAAGAGAGAGAGTGGAACTTGGATAAAACACAATCAAGACAAAATGTAAACTATTAACCAGGCTAAAATAGATGTTCAACTGAAAAATTTAAAAAAAACTTAAACATACAAAGAAATGCTAGAAATATGCTTGCACTTAACTGTGATAATTAGGTTTTTCGTCTTTGGGTCCCTTGTGCTTCCAAGACTATTATTCTGTTTATAAACATGGGACTTTTGTAAATAAAATTACAAAATTATAAAATACATAAAAGTGTAAGAAAGTTGGAATATCGGTAGTTTTTTGAAAGCAAAGTTCTGAAGTTAATCACCTTAAGGTAAAGCTAAATCCACAGGAAAGTACAATAGGAAAATAGTGTGATAGGTTACAGATAAGAAAATCTATAAAATAGTACTAATAAATCTGACACCATGTGTTGCTTCATGAAATAAACCTGTGGCAAATCCTGTGAGGTTGTTTAATAATATTTATTTAACAAATATTCCTGAGTTCCTAATATGTGCCAGGTCTATGTTTATGATGAATAAAACTTGGTCTCTTCACAGCCAATTAATGTTGACAGACAGTCATCAATCTAAAAGGGATTCCAGAGCAAAGTGGAAGTAATGTTGTCAAGGTAGTTAAAGGAGACAGAGAGTCACAGCTGATGACAATCTCAAGGCATCTTTTTGTTTTCTTGGACACTGTCTAGTCTAAGGTAGCTTGACTTGCAAATGGACTATTTTCCTATGATAACTATAGAGAGTCAATGCCTGAGTATTTCCTCACTTCCATTAAGAATCAGTCATAACTTACGATCTAATGTAATATGGTGTTAACAGTATTTATTAAAGGTGAGAGAATGAGCTATGTGTACTATGTTCTTTAATTTTTCTGCAAATGAAAATAAAATTTGCATCAAAATCTTCTATGTAGCAACCAAGTTTCTTAAACTATGTGGCACACTCCTGTGGTGTTTAACGTTCAGCGTCCACAACTTAGAAAAACAAACTCACTGTGTACTTTAGAACTGAAAATATCCGAAAATGTTTAACCAACATTTCTAATTTAATTCTCATAGCCCCACTGAGAAATTGGTATGGCCTCTTTCTCCTTTACAGATAAGGTAGCTAAGGCACTGAAAGTCAAGTACATAGCTGACACAGCTGGTCGTGACAGCATTTGCATTCATGACTGCTGAGATGCAACCTGTGGGCTTACTAGCTAAAGAGATGGTAGAGGCAGCAAGCATGCGTGTGCTCACACAAGTCGAGATGGAATGAAGCTGTTGAAGAAATATACTGTTTCATGAAAAAATAAAATGAAATTAAGTTGTCATACATATAGTAACAAAATCTAGGGCTTTCAGTACAGGAGACCATTATGAGGTTTTCACAAAGTTAATATTTGTTTGGGTTCAGTCCCACATTTCTGACTGCCTTGAAACAAACATCAGATTAGTAGGAAAATGGTGTAAAGCCCAGGACAGTCAGTGGTACCCAGTAATTAGGGACCAACATAACAAGTCTTGTTATCCAGGTAAGAATGTGATAGCAAATGGTAATGTCAACTAAAGCTTTAATCTTTTCTTAGCTTCTAGTATCATCTGGTTTGTATCTTTAACCCCTTTGAATAAACTAAATTAGATTAGCATTTCTATGGAAAGTTATTGCAATACAAGATAATCAATATCTTCCAAAGAAAAAGAGAATTAAAACGAGTTTTAGAATTAAGAATGAGAGAAAGAAAAAAAAAGAGGACTATTAGCAGAAGTCAGCTATCTTCTCTACAATCAAGAATTCTGCAACCTTCTGAATTGTCCATGATGAAACCCAGGCACTCCATAATAATACTGCACATTAGAAAACAATACAATCTTAAATTTCTGTAGCGCCCTTCACGCAAGCATCCCAGGGTGCTTTACAATCATTATGAGTTAAAATTAAAACTGAAGCACATACAATTCCTAATAGAATCATTTTAAAAAATGCTAAACAGAACAAATAACTTTTAAGTCTAGATTTAAAAGTCCCAACAGCCAGAGGTTTCCTTACTTCAATTGGCAGTGAGCTGCAGAACCAGGGCTGTGGCTCTCTCCTGTTACGTTAAAAGACTCTCTTATGTTTTTTACCCTCAGAACATGCTATAATCAAGCAGTTCCAATGAAAGAGGGGAAAATTGGGTATGTGTATCCATTTGATTATGCTGAACTTAGAGGTTTTGTTTGTTTATGAGTTTGGGGCTTAAATCTGGCATGAAATAAAGCAGATTTAAAAAGCAAATAGACAGGATCCAACAAGAAACTTTAATCGTAACTGAGGGGAAAAAAATGCTTGAAGTGTTCTAAAACTAGTTCCATTTAATAGGAAAAGTAATCTGATGAGTATGATTAATTTTTTAGCATTAGAAAATATTATTTAATAAAGTTTTTCAGACTATATCTACTTCTAAGCCTTGGAAATATTTGTTATTCTGTGTATCAGGGGAAGAGAGGAAATGTTCTTATAATATGGCAATTTTCTTTGTAGTAGTGATTTTTGAGGTCAAAGGAAAGCTGTTCAGATCTAAAACAAGGCATAGGTAAAAGTCTATTATGTGAAACTGAAGTACTTACACATTTCTAAGCACTCTCCAAATTAACCTTTCATATTTTACTCTTGTGAAAAAGCAGTGGCTACAAAATATTTGAAATGAATTCATTTTAAGTTAGATGCTTTATTAAATTTAGCTCTTTTCTGATTAATATCTGAAAGGTTAAGAGTTACTACCAAATTACCATAAAATCCTTATACATCTAAATCAACTAAAAATGAGCCAGAGATATCCGATTCAAAGAGAAAAACTGCCAAGTTAGAGGATGCATTTTTTTCTAGATCAGATATGCCATAATAACACAGAGCAGATATCTCCCTGAGTTGAATGAAGATATGGAATGATGTCATGACTGACTGAAATGAGACAAAAAGCATATTTTGTAATTTTGCAATTCACATAACTACCTAAGACTGGTTTACCATTTCCTTTTAGGTCCCACTGCTAATAAAACTACTGGTAGGCAATTAATTATCAGTGATACTTAATTAGTTATATAGCACTTTACTATCTGACAAAGCAAATTTTCACTAAGATTCCCAAGGCTAGCAGAGGAAGATTTGATATGAAGTTTTACAGTTTTAAAGAAAGGATAGATCCTTATGGTACTTTCCCTCAAAATACATGATGCTCAACCACAAGATTTATAATTTTATTCTGGGAACAAAACCCTTCAAGCACATCTCAAATAGAAAACTTTCATTTAAATAGAACCACCAGCTGCAGCACTGACCCTGAGATCTGTTGAGTAATAGCAAAGTTCAGAGCTTTCAAACAGACATGAGAATCCTACCTGCCCACTATTTCCAACAAAAACTCTTAACATTAGTGACAGACTCTAGTGGCTCATGCCTATAATCCTAGCTACTCAGGAGACTGAGACTTAAAGATTGCAGTTATTTCCAAGCCAGCTCAGGCAAGAAAATCTGTGAGAGTCTTATCTGTAATTAACTACCAAATCACCAAAAATGGAGCTGTGACTAAGGTTGTAGAACTTCAGCCTTGAACAAAAAACCTAAGGGACAGCTCAAGCCCAAGAGGTTAAGCTCCAGGTCAGGTATGTACACACGCACACCACACACACACACACACACACACACACACACACACACACACACACACACACACACACACACACACACACACACACAGAGCTTAACATTAATTACCTTGGGTTTCAAATGAAAGGGTTAGCTCGACTACACTTACCGTCCTTGAGGATGTGAGAGGACAGGGAAGAAAAGTGCCATGTAGGACTGTACTTTCAGACCATCTGGACCTTCCAGAATGCTGTATTAGTCAGCAGTCAGTCCCCATGCTCTAAATTACCCACCTACCCCCATATCCTCAATTAGGAGTACTTCTGAAACGAGTCAGTATACAAACTAGACAAAGACACAGAAGCAAAACATATGTCAAAAAAAACCCTCCCATAATGAGAATAAATACAGTTAGAAACCTACAAGTACTTATCAGTATTTCAGACAAATCAAAGTATATTATGAAACATATCAAATGAATGTAAGAAAGAGTGCTTTATTTTGTTTCTTTTTATAATTTCCTGTGTGTGTGACAAGGAAGGATACCTGGTGAGGGTCCCAGGCTCTTGGTGGGAAGGCAACCTGTTCTCATGTCTAGCAACTTCAGTCCCTTATTCAGTCACTGGGTCTCAGGTCCTTCCTGGACTCTCAGAGTGATGGAAGCACCTAACACGATCAAAGCACTGAATAAAAGTGAACTAAGTACTGCTATTTCAGTCACTCAGTATGTTATCTGTGTCATCACATAGATGCCTGACACAAGTACATGGTCAGTGTTAAAATTTATTAAACATGTTTTTTGCAGTATTATTGGTTGATCAATATATATTTTGAATGAATATGAATCTTCTGAATAAATTTTGGAGACCAGTCTCTCATGGGAAATACATATGTAAGTATTGCATATAAGCATATAAATACTGACACTAGATATTCTCTTGAAATAATATGGTTATTAATATTTATTAACGATTTGTAAGATGTGCCATTTCAGTACGACCTTATGAGGAAAATAAAATTGTTTATATATCAACATTTCAATAGCATACCATATTTCTAAGCCATTGTTTCAGTGCTGAAATAAGAGACAAAAAAACCAACTGAAGACTTCAGTTTATAATTAAATGCCTTTGTGAGTGACTATCGGGCTTCGGGCAATTAACCTAGCTAAATGCTAAGCTTTAGGAGGACAGGGCAGGGTCTTTTATTAGGTAGCAAGTAATAATAATACTAATAAACTAACATCAGATTCCTGGATATAGTCAGGAAAAGGAAAAATTCAAATACCACTTTCTCAACGTGACTTCTAAACAGGATGTCAACATTAAGTTTATTCCATTTCCCTAACTGAAAATACAAACAATTCCCATTCACTTTAGGTGTGATTTGCCTTTTTCCAGATGAAATATAAAATAGAAAATGACCCAGTCCCTCGAAAACATTAAGAGTTGAGTGTGTGTGTGTGTGTGTGTGTGTACCAGATGCACTGGCAAGTATGTACACACAAATGGATGTGGTAAAGATGGGAAGGTAAAAATGCATACAATGGCAAATTAGAATCTCTCAGGGATACTTGACCTCAACATCTCTAAAGGAAACATTTGGCTGGCAGAAAGGACAGTTGACCTTCTACTGATGGTCTTCTGAACTAAGTAATCTGTCCTTGTATCACAATGCACATATGTATCTAATGTTTAAATTCAATTTCTAAGTCTCTAAGGGGAATCTAGCACAAAAATTTAATGTTTGATTGTAAACCAAAATGTTTAAGAACTCCCAATTATCTCCTAATTCATAACCCTCAAATGTTTCATGACAGGCTTTCTTATCCCCAAATCAGACTATTTTCTCCTATTTAACTGCAGTTCAGAAAGTAACAGCCAACTTATCTAACCACATCCACTGAGAAAAGCAAAAACAACAACAAAACACCCAACCTCAGATCTATAATGAGCTAAGCAATTTTTTTACATCTTAGAACATCTTGTAAAAATAAACAAACATGTGACATAGATAACTTAATAAACACACATTCATCTATTATGGACAGATTTATGATGGGAGGGAAATAACAGAAATAAAGGTATGAGTTGTAAATCAAACCACATATCTACTTATGGAATTTCTGCAGCTGGAGAAAATCTTGCAAATATTATCAGAGAAAACATTATTGTACCAAAACATAAATAAAATTATAAAAGCAATCTTAAGATTTACCATTGAGCATGGATATAGATTTAAAAAAGGAACAGAATTTATGTCAGCTGTTAACCAAGCTCTTGATTTAAATCTCTAGGGATACTAGGTCCTTTATTTTTCAGAGGAGGAGCCTAGGAGGCTAATCCTTTCTACTTCCAAGAACCCAGGTCCACCTAGACTTTGCTTAGCAAGCATTAGACAATCCTAAGAGTGTTGGAGGCAGGGTTTGTTAAGCATCCCAGGCAAATTCCTGGTAGTTCCCACACCCATTCAGCCCAGCTTCTATTTGAGGGATGATTTCTGCTACATGTAATATTCAGAAACCCTACAGACATTCTCAGTGCTAAAGTATTTTAACATATTAAGCGAAACCACCCTTAATATATAGTGAAATATATGCTAAAATTTCTCATATGTGTGAATCAAAAAGCTCAACAGAAGAAGGAATGCTTTAACATAGCATCTCTTGGTATTAGTTCCATTTGTAAAAGAGGGAAGCAATCCTCGTTAGCTAGGTATTTTCACCATATCATCTACAGCACCAAACCTCAAACACAGGAAAAAGAACAGTTTTGTCAAACACAGCATATGCTTTTGGCATAGGCCTTGGGGAGCTCCTCTCTCTCATCCCTATTACGCTTCAGAAAGAAAAACGGGTAATGGAGAAATAAAGGGAGACTAAGTTACAGTAGAAATATTCTGAGTCTCAGATTCATGTATTCACTATAGAAAAAAAAAAAAAAAAACAAAAACCTCCCTCCTTTACAGAAGTTAACTATTTTCAAAATAGTAAATTCTGACTTTCAATGTTTACTACCACTGATACACATTTTCCCCAAAATTGATTGTAACTGTACCTCTCATTAAAATCATTACTTTGTATGGTAGGTCTCCAGTTACATGCACCACATATTCTTCTGAGTCTTCTCTACAAAAATTCACTAAACTGGGAACTGGGAGCTTATGCCTGAAATCCTAGCTACTCAGGAGGCTGAGATCTGAAGATCATGGTTTGAAGCCAGCCAGGCAGAAAAGTCCCTGTGAGACTCATCTCCAATTAACCACTCAAAAAAACCCAGAAGTGGTACTGTGGCTCAAGAGGTGGAGCTCTAGCCTTAAATACAGAGATCATGAGACAGCATCCAGGCCCTGATTTCAATACCCTAAAGCTAACCAGGAAAGAAAGAAAGACAGAGAGAGAGAGAGAGAGAGAGAGAGAGAGAGAGAGAGAGAGAGAGAGAGAGAGAGAGAGAGAGAGAGAGAAAGGGGAGGGAGGGAAGAGAGGAAGAAAGGAAGAAGAAAGAAAGAAAGATAGAAAGAAGGAAGGAAAGAAAGAGGGAGGGAGGAAGAAAAGAAGAAGGGAGGGAGGGAAAGAGGGAAGAAGGAAAGGAAGGAAAGGAAGGAAGGAAAATTAATTTACTAATGTTAAAACAACCAAACAAGACATGAATTTCATTTTATCCTTCTATTTCATATTTTCATGGTCTGTATTCAATGCATTTGACATAATAGTAAGTACCTCACCCTTGTATTTATCAGCTACAGTGGGGAAGAGCTTACTTACTGAATAGTGATGTCATTAAGAAGCAACTCTCTTTAATAAATATTTGTACCAGCATTCTTTTCTCCAAATCCACAGTAAATACTTTAAGACTTTGTCTGAACTTATTTCCAAAATCAATGAGATATTTATTTGAAATTTTCAAATACTAATTATCAAGCAACAGGCTATCTAGAGTTGTCTACAAAACCATGAATCCTCGGATTCATCCTTCTGATATAACTGTTTAATTAGTTTAAATTACTTTTATTTGATGGTTATATATTCACATCCTCTTTTTATTTCAAAGGAGAGAAATTACATTAGCTGAAAGTATAACTGGATGGACAAGTTTGCTCTATACTACAATAAATGGGTATTGAACAAAATAGAGAATATTTTAATCTCTGGATACAGCTTAACTGTTAATTTGCTCAATGCCTAAAACTGCTAACATCCTACAAAGCTTTAGGGCTGTAATAGAGCAAAACTGAAATGCATGGAGACTTTATGAAACAACAGCATAAAAGTATACAGATTCAGGTCTACAGATAACCATGACTCTCTATGAGCCTCAAACTTAAATAAACTGTAGAATATCTAACTACTTAGAATATAACAGGAATACACTCAGAATCTCCATGGCAGAAATGCTTACAATAGTCATGCAAGTCTGCTGTCTGACAGACTGAGGCTCAGAATTACACTGTAAACTTGAATTAAAAGAACATTTCTTCAAAAAAAATCAGCACGTTAATGATACTGTATCGTACAATGAACTTGCTATGGGCTGGAACTAAGGGATGGTGGAACACAGGCCATGCCACCACATTAAAAGCAAGTTCACAACATCCTTTTTCTTTCCTTCATATTTGTAATCAGCTGAGCAATTTTTTTAAAAAAATTATGTTTGGTGTTATATTTGGAAACATAGAGTTTCATTTAGCCTCTACCAAATTTCACTCCAAAAAAAAAATGAAATACAAGAATAATAAATCTGTCTCACTTCAGAAATCCCTAATGATACATCAGGCATCTCAGAGGGGGGAAAAGAGATTCCAAGCTTTCAAAATCCAAAACTGATTATAAAATTCTAATAAACAGTAACTATGGACCTTTTAATTCAAGCAAAAGATTTCTCTTATATTTATAATTAACACGCTAAGGCAAATGGATAACTGATGATTTTTTTATTAAACACATTTCTGTTTTTTGTAGTGAAGATTTCCATAATAGTACAATTATTTCATTTAGACAATGTATTGAAGTTTTGCATCTTAACCCCGACACTGACCCTTCTGTGCACCAAACCTCGAGAGAGTTACAACCCTCTGGCTCCTCTTCAAGAGGGCACACTCGGGAGAATTAAGCCACCAAATCAGAGCATGAGAAGATGAACCTAAAAACTATTCAATGTTATCTTCTACTCAACTGTTTTTCCTGACCTGCCCTCCTTCCCTCAAGGGAGGAAAAAAAAACAAAAAAACAAAAAAACCCAAAAACCCTGAAGTCTCTGTTCAGAATGAATAAGGCATATTTTAAAAGGTCACCAGTGGTCAAGTCTTTGCATTTTCAGCGAATTCTTCCTTCAGATACCAGTTGCCTTAAAAACTAGGGATTCCTCCCTCAGCCCTCAAATCCAGGCTACACATGATGTCTTATTATTTACAACATGTTATGCTGAGTACCTGTGAAAGGGGGCACTCCTTGGCCAACGAACTCTGATTCATATCTTTCAGTAAGTCCTTCAGAGCATTCCTTACTGTGGTGTGTGACCATTGTTCGGGAGGCAGGTCTTCTAGTTTGGGGCAACTATTTGAGACACAGATTAGAGAGGGGATTATTACAAGATTGCATCCCACTGCACAACATTCCTTTAAGACAGACAGATTTCATTTTGCGCATCAAACAGATGCATCTGGAGATTGCTCTCGGTCTCCTGATTGTTCCGATTAGTTAATTACTTTATACAACACATCTGCTGTATCGATGCATGAATTATACATCAGCTGCCTGTGGTGGCTATTTTTTCATGTTACTTCTACCTTCCTGCTCTGATGCGCTTGGGAAGACAATTTAAGGTGTACTGCTTTCTCACGAGCCATCGTGAAAAGCATTAATGTATTAACTGATTTCCTTTCAGTACTCTGTTCATACGAAATGAAATGACAAATACATTATATACATTTATACAAATAAAACCATGGCAATAGCGAATAGGGCATTCTTTCTCAAAATGTACACAGATGGCACTGTTCATGATGTGCAAAAATATTTTTTTCTTAAGTAAACTTTATGTAAAATGCCGTCTTGTAATGCATCATTTAACTGACTAAATGTAAGAAGTCTTATTATCCCAGAAGCTGCAAAAAGCTACAAATTTGGGTGGCTGGGGGTAGAGAGGGGAGATGTTTTTAAATTCTACATCTAGCTTAAGGAATAAAAGCAGAAGCATAAGGTAATGGAATTAATTTGGATTGAGCTTTCTCAAACAGGAGGTAAATAAAAACTGAAGCTGACCAAAGAGACTTGATTTCAAAAGCCCAGGTAAGAGGAATGCTTCACCCTGGTTGTAGCCAGGACTCACCTGTGTAACTGAATTTTCAATGTGACCACATGATACACATCTTGAAGCATATCTGCTACCGTAGCGTCAGGAGCATCTGTCACGTAAGACAGTGGAACCGGGTTCCACTTTCCAACCTGGATTAGGCCTATTCCAGATAAGGACAACACGTCACTGAATATTATACTCTTAGATAATCCATCCCATGGAAAGCCCATCTTCTTTTCTCCATCACCCCCCCCACCACCATCATAAGCAAGACTGCTATTTCTATTTCAATGGCTCCCTTTCCTCTAAAAGGCAGGTCAATGAAAATATTCACAGCTTAGCTTTCCAAATTGTGAAATTATGTAAATGACTATAGCGTTGTTTATTATTTTGGAAATAAAACCCCATCAATAAAACCTATGCATAAGGCCACATTTCCCTAACTTACAGGAAGTTCTAATAAGACATAGCTGAACCAGTCCTAAATGGTTTTACGATTTAGATAAGATTCTCTATTGCAGTGGGAATCAGCATTGAAAAATACTTTACAGCCCATAAAACCATCAGAAACAGAATAAAAGAAACAGAACTAGATATTCAGTCATAAATGCAAATTGACTCTCAACAGTCCATCTGCTCAAATACGCTCCTGACTTCCTTGTGGGTCCTCAGTGGAGCAGATTATTAAGGTCAATAAGCATACTAATGATTCAGCTGAAGTAATTTTAAAAAAAAATCTACCTCGACATTCCACATGAGCAAAATGTGTGTTAACTAAACCAAACTGAATTAAGCCAATTTTTTAAAGCCACAGTCTATAAGAAACAAATGTAAAACACAAGCTACAGTTCTTGAAGTAAAAATACCCACTGCCTTTCCCTGCAAGGTAAACAAAGGATGCCAAGCAATTTTTCCAACACCATGTCTGCATTATTTACCTTTGGCCTGAGCAGCAGAGCTATGCGAATAACCTAGAGACAGCAGTGCCATCTCTATCAGCTGGTTGAAAAGCATGTCCTTTCTCACCAACACAAATTCCGCATGCTCCTCCTTGCAATCATATTCAATGGCGTTTTCATAATGTTCTACCACACAGAAAACTGGAAGCATGGTTCCTATGAAAAAGACAGAGGAAAAGGCACAGAAAACCAACAATCTTCAGAAATACAGTCTGTGGGGGGAAAGAACTAAGCTATGAAAATAAATCTTTCCCACATGAGGTGAGATTGTGCTTCTAAAGCAGACTGAGTAGAGAAGTACAAGCGTACACACACACACACACACGCACGCACGCGCGCGCACACACACACACATACACACACCCCACAATCTTTTTATTTTCATAAACACACACCCACCCCAAAATCTTTTTATTCTCATAAAGTTGTAAACAGTTAAAATAATCTTGAACTTGGTCCACAGACATCAGAGGCTCTCCTCTCATTTTAACAGTCCATTTTCCAAAAAAGCAATAAATGCAGAATTACCTTTTTGATCAAATAATAATGCTGACGAGGGAGAAATAAGTATGTCTCGTCTGATTTGCTGTAAGTGACAGAGTATGTAAACCTGCAAACACAACTCACTGCAGTGTCTCCAATGGAATCTACCTTTCCCAATACCTATACACTCCTGTTAATCAGAAAATTCTCCTGGTTGTGTCCAGACAAACTATCTTTGACCACAAAAGTCTCAATTCCTTCTTTTTCGGATTATTTTACCCTAATTGGTTCCATAAGAGAAACACAAAACTTAACCAAATGGATACTCAGAATACACAATTTCAGTAGGTACATAAAGGACACAAATAGCATTTATGTGTGTGACTATTCATTAAGTCTGCCTGCCTGCAAAGATAGCACAGTAGCCTAAGTCTTTACAATGAATGATCTCTCTTATAGTAAATAGGATATAAAATAAAAAAAAAAATCAGAGAGGGGAAACTGGTTTCATTGGGCCCTACCACGGTAGGGAATCTGCAGGGATCTGATGGTTTCTCTCTTGCTTTACTTTAAGCCAGTATGATAATTCAATAGCCAGATAACTAATAAGCACAGAGCATACCACCGTCAGAAAAGATGCTTGGTCTCCAATCTGCTGTGGCATTCAAGGTATTTACGCAGCTCACTGTCAGACTTCCAGTGATAGCAGAAAAGGGTTAAAAGCAGATGCATCTGAACTGCACTGTGGCAAACTGCCAGGAGGGTATCATCTTTAGCATAAATGATGACAAGGGTTACTTTAACAGGGCACCCAGGATCCTCCGTTAGTCCTAGACATCCGTGCCTAAATAAGCTCCATCCTTTGGACTTGCAGAGCCCTACCAACTTCTGAAGATATCAAGTGCATACCAACGTCACTGAAAATCAGGATTGTCTACAGACACCAGAGAGGCCTTTTACATATTCTCTGTTTGCTTGTTTCTGCTGAACAAAAGCCGGCGATAAAATGACTACATTTTTCCACTTGTGTGTCTTCACCAAAGCTTTAGTGAACTGTTCACAAGAGATCCTCTCTCTGACAAATAAACCCCTTTAGGTTTACTTAGAAAAGCTCACAAACTCATTCGGAAGTACCAACAGGCTAGGCATGAAAAACAAGCTGCAGAGCTTGCCAATATTCTTGTCATTCATTCAGCTGTTTTATACCAGAGAGAGAACCCGTCAGGGATCAGAAAACGGCTTGGGGAGACCACAGCAAAAACAGCAATATGCAAACTGGTGATTTCTTCCTTGGCTTGAAGGTATTCTGGCAAAATCTCCTAAACAAATAAAAACAGTCAACCCCTTTTTCCTAATAGTGCTTTCTCAGTTAAGCCACAACTTTTATCTAGCACCTGTCAAACAGAAACCATGCACATGAAAAATAAGATTGGGAAAAAAAAAACCCAAAACACCAAAAGGGCTTGAGTGATTTTGTTATCTGGATGAAGCTGAGACTCTTCTGCCATGAAACTGCACTTTAAAATAAGACATGAGTACAATTTATTTTTTAAAAAACATTTAAGCAGGAAGTGAAATTACTATACTTTGTTTCCTCCTCCCCCTGCACTAATGTCTTCAAAGACTTGGGTTAGTACAACAAAAACACATACTCTGGCTCTTCCTCTTATGGGAAGAAACATATATGTTCAACTATGCTGCATCTCCAACATCTAATAATATAACTCCTCAAGTCTATGAAATAACCAAAGGCTGTCCAAACTATTGAAACATATTGGATTTACCTTGTATTTCATTGGTCAAATATAGAGATTTCTTATAAACAAAAAAGGTGGCTCTAGAGGAAGTAACAATAGTATCATCTAATTATAAATCCAGCTGCTATATTTTCTGGTAAACAGTCACAACTGCCCCCTCCTGTAACTGAGAGTAGTAATGCTAAACAGGAGCCTTCTCTGAACTGCCTGATTCTTTGGGTTAGTATTTGGCGAGATTTCCAACTACAGCAACTTCATAACCTTGCAACGTTAAAAGGGGAGAGCACTGGTCACTGCTGAATGCTAAAAATACCACATGATTTAAACCTGAAGGCAGTCTTAGGAGCTTTTGCTGAAGGTTTATGAGCCTGTGTAAACAGCACGTCTGCCATAAGGAGCAGTGAAGTCTGTAGAATCCTTGTCTAAAACTGTCCTGGCATTAAAGTTTGCTGTGCAAATATCACATAATACCAGAGACAGCTGAAATCTCCTATTTAGGAATTTATGGAACTTATATGTTTGCAGGCGTCAGAAAGTCTTTTTTATGGAGCCCCAGTGCTTCACAGTACAATATTAATGTACTCTGTTTGAAAAGCTGTAATAAATTATATTTTTAATGCTCTTACTCTGGCTTTCTTGAGACGCATACATTCTTGGCAAACAATCAATAAATAGGGTGATCAAGAGTAGAGGCCAAAGAATTTGCTGAAGTGCTGTTTTTCCATTTTTAATAGATAAAGATCTAACAATACGGACTGCTGTGTCTGTTCATTTCAGGATCAATATATTCTTTGTTTTCACCAAACCAAGGAAAAAATAAATGATTGTATGATAAATGTTATTCATCAAACACAATGAAACTCCTCTGCCTTCTAACTTTATCTACTTAATATTCTTGGTTGCTAAAACATGGCATTTTTATCCTCTGCTTAGCAAATGTACAGAAAAATCTGATTCCTATATATGTTATTATATGTTATTTAGAGAGAAAAACAAAGGCTCTTAAGAGACACCTAGAACACTTACTTCAGGAGGTACTCTAGGCCAGCAATATCCAACACAGGTAAAGTTGTTAAACTTCATCAACTTAATACTGACTGAGTCATTTACACATCTTCCCTTTACAAATGTGCCTAAATCTGGCAGCCTTTATCAACAACAGTTAAACAAGGAAAAGTTCAAAACTAGGATCAGGAGGGTTTTCACAGCAAAATAATAAAGCACCAAAAAAAAAAAAAAATGACATCACCAAACTTTTAGATCATCTTATGTAAGGTTTTCATGATCTCTGAAACTGCCTTCAAAAAAAGCCTACAGAAAAAGCTAAGGAGGTTCTCAAACAATCATTCCGGGTGAATCAACACAATCCACATACCCCTAACAACAATGACAACACCTTATGAATAAACCCTTGCAGAAAACGAGGCCATTACACTTAACCCTGTGCTCATCAACCCAGCAGAGGATTCTGATCTTCAGAGTAAGATGCTCTACACAAGCACAGAGCCTATACTATCAAAGCATGGTGAGCACAGCAACCCAGAATGGAACTACATCAAGATCAGCAAAGAGAATCCAGGAAAAGAAAACACAAGCGTGTTCTACCCCCTCCCTTCCCACAGTGTGGCCTTGGGTACACTTCAATGCTGGATGCTTTCAAGAATCTGGTTTGAAAGTATTTACCTTTCCTAAGGTTGGTCTTCATCAGATGGCTCGAGTGTTTTAAAGGCACTCCCTGCATTTTTGCACCTGTACTCCCAAGCCTTCCTCTTCCTAGAGGGCTCCCATTCTGCTCCAGGCGGGCAATCTTGGCTGGTGGACCCTTGGGATCACTCACATTATTAGACATTTCTGAATGCTCTTTCCCCTGAGTTGCCTCATTCAAATGATCCATACTCAGTCACTGTCTACAGATCACCTGTCAGAATGTAAAAAGAAGACACGTTAGAATAGGGTGAAGAATCTGGACCTACGTGTATCTTCCATATAAATGTTTTGCCTCTAGACATTGGTCTCTACAAATGTACTTGTACAATTGCTTACTTATACATACTACAAATGCAGGTATATTTCTAGATAGTAGCACGTTTCTGTCCAAATTAACAGAACAATTTGTGAAAGGTATATGGGTACGTACACACACACACACAAATAAAACTTGTCATCTGTAAATAAAAGTGAAAGAAAAAGAATAAGGATGGCTACAAAATTAAAAGAGAAAATATATTGTTTGTGTAGTCCCGAAATTTAAAAATTAGAAACTCATGATAGACCATGGTAGCAATATTTTAATGAAGGCTAGACATAGTATCACAGTCCTAAATACTAAATTTAACGCATGTTTATGCTTTTTATATATTTTAATTTTGACATATTTGTAAATGTCTGTCTCAAAAGAATACAGCAAACATCTAAGTGCTTTTTAAAGTCCCCATTGGTTTCACAAGTTAATGCACTGAAAAAGTTCCCTACTATCTAAGTTTCAAGAGTTCCGTGACCTGTTAAAGATCTAGTCAAGCCCCAGGTCAAACATGTGACTGGATCATTTCACTCCTAAGCAAACAGGAAGGAGTGAAGGGTTTCTTTAAATTTCCCAAGTACTGAAGCATTACAACTTGCCTTAATACTTACATTTCCATTACGAACACCATTAAAACAGCAAAAAGCTTGAAAGTACTTTGTGATGAAAACAACAGGCTCAAGTACCAAACTGACTTTCAAAAAAATTTTTCAATATTGGTAAAACACAATCTTCCATTTTCAAAATGAATCTCACTATGCCAAAGTTACCACCCTCCTTTCAGAAAATTTTTTAAAGACAAAACACATTTTTCAGTTACATATTATGTTATACCTCAGTTCTCGTGCTGTTTATAATAAAGCCAGTAGTGTAATATCAAAATCACTAGTAAACTACAGTTTTCACTAGAATTGATACAAACAGGTGAGAATTATTCTATGAACTTTCATCTTACTTCTAAGCACTGGGATTATCAATATGAAGAAGAACCTCTTTGAAAATAGCAGAAAGAAAAATGATAATTACTACTTTCTTCCAGCCATTTAGCAATTCATTCTCTCTCTCTCTCTCTCTCTCTCTCTCTCTCTCTCTCTCTCTCTCTCTCTCTCTCTCTCTCTCTCTCTCTCTAAGTAGAAGACCAAAGCTACTCAGACCTGGAAGTGTTGAAAGCCAGTTTGTATCAGCATGACTTTTGTGCAAACCTTTTTTTTTTTTTCCCCAGCTGTTTAACTATGGTCTACTTTGTCCTATATAATCAGGAAAGGAGGTAGATGTTAATCTGGAGGTTTAAAAGCAACTTTCAGAATGCCAATTGAAGAACTACAAAGTTTGAGAATAATAATGGCTATTTATCTTTGTGATGTGAGGGGGGGGGCACAAAGAGAACTAAAGGTTTCCCACCGCTGACAGAGGTCCCATCTGGTTTTGGTTATGAGGTTCATTAACAATAAATGTGCCTTTTTTAGCCACTTTTCTTAATCAAGATTATTCTTTTTATTATATTAAACTACAGTCTAAAGCCAAAATTAGAGACTGATGACTATTAACTTATTCAAAACACTCTATAATGTTTCATGTAGATTAGAACGCAGGGCTGCTTTTTCTAAAATTGGTTGCTTTACCCTAGAGGCAGAAGATGAATTTTAAAATATATGATTTGAAAAGAAAAATCTTTTAACCCTTAGAGCAACTTATGAAAGGAACATTAGAAAAAAAAGGAGAGGGGGAGTAGACAAAAGTTAATGCTGCAAAACGTATTAAGTAATCTGGAGGCTCAACAGCACTTACAAGCAAGCGGTTGGGCAAGTGAAAGTGATAGATTATAATTAAGTTAATGTATTGACAATCAAAACATCACACAGGTCAGGCAAAATGGTCCTTTGAATACTCACCTAAAGCATCTATTAAACACTAAGTCATCCTGTAAAAAGCTTTACATTATAAAGCAAAATTACATGCACATAAAACACCCAATTTACTCCTTTAAACTCTATGCCTGAGGCTAAAGTTCACCAAACCTCAGTCTGAAATTGAAAAGAACCACCTCAATCAGGCCCCTGGACTGACAGCAGAAGGAACTAACTATGGTCTCAGAACAGATGCCAAGCTGAGGAGTTTTGAGTTACACATCTTAAAATCCTTTATACAGCAATGTTTGATTGGCACATATTAAGCAGACTACTTTCTCAAAAAAAAAAAAAATCCCATCTCCCTGCCCATAAACTAAGACCTTATAGGATAATGACTGAAGGAAACCTTGAACTTGATCACAAGCAATAATTTCCCTTCAAAAGGAAGAAGAAAAGCACATAATTTCGGTTTCAATCAACTATTTAGGTTTTTTTTTTTTTTTTTTTGTATCTTGGGATCTTTTCAATGAGTTCCTCGCTGTACTGCCTTTTCCCTGGCCCCAGAGTACCCCCACATAATCACATTTTAAGAGATTGTACCCTTATCCATTCCATATGGCCGGCACGATCCAGGCCAAGCTTTCACGGTGACCTTTTAAAGAGACAAAGAAGCAAAGTACTATCTAGAAACAGAAACACGGCAGTTTTACAGAGTGAAATTAGCAAAACCGACCTGAAACTCACCACTTCAAAACTTGACAGCATATAAATAACAAAAACAAAGGAGATTTCCTTTGCAGCCCGGGTTCTCGAAGTGAAGTTCAAGACTGATGTGTTCTATGTCCTTTTTTTTTTTTAAATTAAAAAAAAAAAAAAAACAACCAGCAGCAGACCTGAAGGCGACTTCCCCTGAAATTGTATTATTTTCTCTCTTCCCTTACCCCCGCCCCCCCCTAAGCGGGGGAAGGGCAGAAATAAATGTCTGGAAGAGTAGCCATGGGAGAGAGGGTGGGGGGGCGGCTTGGGTTTTGTTTTAAAAAAAAAAAAAAAGAAAGAAGGGAAAAAAATCACAATTCGAAAAACAACATATATGGTTTGTAAAATGTCCAACCTCAGAGAACGGGGTTTCCGACGGGGAGGAGGGGGAGGGAGGGAGAGGGGGGAAACAGGGAGGAGGGAGAAGATAAAATTGATCTGACAAGTGATTCGTGGGGGGGGGGAGGTGAGAGGGGTGGAGAGAGAAATCGGCTTAAAAAAAAAAAAAAAACCAGCAAAGGCGTTTTGAGCTGTGTGGTTGTGGCGCTGGGGAGGCGAGGTGATGACTGAGGAATCTCCAAAAAAATAAAAAATAAAGAGAGCAGGAAAGGGGAGGGAAAATTAAAAAAAAAAATCACTGCGGCCCAGGTCTACCGGCGAGGAGGGGGGGGCCGGAGGTGCCCTCTCCTCCCTCCCTCCCCGCCGTCCACCCCCCCCTCCGCTCGCCTCGGTTCCGGGGTTCGGTGCGAGGACGCCAAGTCTACTTGTGGCTGTCACTTGCGCCCGTGTCCTCGGGGAGCCCCCCGAGAGCGCACGCGGGGGAGCCCCCCTCGCCCGAGCGCGCGTCCCCACCCCCTCCCCGGCCACGCCAACAAACCTTAAACTTTGTGTCTTTTTTTGTTTTTGTTTTTTTGTTTTTGGTTTTTACCCCCACAGCCTCGCGCCCCTTCCCCCCCGTCAAGGGCATCTACCGGGGGACCGCGAGGGTGGGGGGCCGAGGGTCACCCCGGAAAGGCACTAAGAGGCCACTTTGGATTCCGCCCTCGCCGACAACAGCCCGGAGGACCCTCTCCCTGCCCATGGACGCGGGGCTGGGAGCGTCTGGGGAGCCCCGGTGAAGAGGGAGGGGGGACCGGGGAGAGGGTGTGTGTAGGGGGGGAGAGGACGGGAGAGAGGGGCCGGGGAGAGAGGAGGACGGGGGGAGAAGGAGAGAGCGCGAGCGCCCGGCACCCCAGCCGTCTCCGCCGCCGCGGCCGCCACCGACTCCCCGCCCCCTCCCCCAAAAAGTCGGCCGAGCCCTCCCCGAGTCCGAGGTAAACAACGGAGCGCCACCACAATGGCACGGGGACCCGGGCAGGGGAAGGGAGGGGAGCGGGCGCCCCGGGCGCCCACGGAACTGATCAGGAGTTTCTGGCACTGCGAGCGAGGGGGGCGGGAAGCGTCCTCTGGAGTCGCCCCGGCTTTAAGGATCGCTCCCCGGGCGGGCTAGAGAGAGGGCGGCCGTGGCCGTGGCGGTGGCGGCGGCGAGGCCGGTGGTGGCTGGGTGGCACTGGGAGAGAGGTGTGCGCGCGTGTTTGTGTGTGCGTGCGTGTGAGCGCGAGTCCCCGGACGGGGCTGCTCCCCTCTCTCTCTCCCTCTCGCTCTCTCGCTCGCTCTCCCCCTCGCTGCCGTCTCTGCCCCCATTAAATCACGAGTTGACTCATCCCGGCCGCTGTCGCCGCCGCCGCCGCCGCCGCCGCCGCCGGGCCCCGCTCGGCTCCGCGCGTCCGCCCGGGCTGCCGCCCTCCTCGCCGCCGCTGCGCCCGCTGCCGCCGCCGCCGCCGCTGTGGCTGCCTCTTCTTCCTCCTCCTCATTTTAATACAGAATCACCCGGCTCGCAGCCCCAGCCCCGCGCGCGCAGCCTCCGCCCGCCCGCCCGCCGCCGCCGCCGCCCGGAGCCTTCCCCAGCGGGGCCGGCTGCTCCGCCGCGTCCGGGGCGCGGGGCGCGGGGCGCGGGCGCGAGCGGGAAAGTGGCGGCGGCGGCGGCGGCGGCGGGGGAGGGGAGAGGAGGGGGGGTGCGCCGCGGAGGAGGAAGGCGGCGGCGGGGGGGGGGGGGGCGGGGGGGTGTGCAGGGTGCGCGGGGCGGGCGAGAAGGGTTGGGGATTAAAACCCGGGCTGGAGGGCCGGGATCGGGGAGGGGCGGGGGGGGGGGCGCGAACGCTGGGGAGACAAGTAAGTAGTGAATGAGTGCCGGGGGGGTGGGGGGCGGGGGGGGGGAGCGCGGCTTCCGGCCTCGGGCGCGCAAGAATTTGTAATGAGCTTGATTAGAGTGAGGCGGCCCGACATTTATTACACACAATACCCAGAATAACAGGGCGCTGCGCGGGGTGCGCGCTGGCCGCCGCCGGGCGCGCCGGGCGGGGAGAGCGCGGGAGGCGGGGGCGCGGGGGCTTCCCTGGCAGCGGCCGCCGGGCGGGCGGGCGGGCGGGGAGGGAGGGCAGCGCGCCGCGCGCGGGCGGGCGAGCGGGCGGCGGCGAGGGCAGGTGTGCGAGTGGGAGCCGGGCGGGAGGAGGGGCCGGGCTGGCACTGAGGAGGGGGGGGGGGCGGGAAAATGAAAGTGCGGGGGAGGAGGGGGCGAGGGCCAAAGGGGGGTGGGGGGGGGGAAACTAACCAGCCACCCACAAGCCACAAAAGCCACGGGAGGGAATGCGCCGGGAGGCCGGCCGGGGGGGCACCCGAGGGGCGGGCGCGGCGGGGACAGGATGCGGACGACCGAGGAGCGCCAGGGCCCGGCGGTAAAGGTGGGGTAGGGGAGGACCCCGGGGCCTGGACGTGCAGGTGACCCGCGTGGAGGGCGCGGAGGTGGGGGGACTTGAGGAAGTGGCCGCCGGGAACCGGGTGTCCGCAGAGCTCCCCCAAGGAGCGTGGGGAGGGGGGCGGGGGAGGCGTGGAGCAGTCAAGGCCCGGAGCCTAGAAAGGATCCCCCAAATATTTACCCCCCACCCACCCCCAGGAAAGGTGGTCCCCAGACTATCGAGTCAACATTGCCAAGGATGGAGGAAGAACTCTGTGTTGTCAGAGCCATGGAACACTCAGAAGGAAGTACTAGGCGGCCTGTCCCTGGTCAAGGGAAACAAATTTGGGTCACTTGGAAAAGGCCTGACATGTCACTATTGTAAAGGAAAAGATGTCATCCTCCTCGAAATAATTTGCATTCGGCATCTGGAGCCAGTGGCAGTCAATACTTTTGCTGCAAACTTCCCCTTGTTAGACTAATGGTTCTGATCGCCCAAGAAATGATCTTGGTTCAGATCGTCTATTAAATACAGTTTGTATAAAAATAAAAGTATATCTCGGAAATAGAAATGCATCATCCATCACTTAAGGGTTGGTACCATCATCTGAGCACCTTAAGGTAGCTAATCATACACGAAAATGTTATCAGAATTCGTATTTAGAACAACACTGGTGAGAATAAGGAAAATTAAAGATTTTTGTTGCACGTTTTAAAAAGCAACAAGTTAGTACAAGTACTGGGATCAGAGAAAAATATGCAAATGAGCTGTTTAAAGCTACCAGTGCACACTGTTTAACTCTAGAAATCGAAGAAAAGCTAAAGACGAGGTAGAAAATCAAGAGTAAGAAATTATGGCCGGGGGGTGGGGTGGGGGAGAGAAATGGGTAAGTTTAGAAGAAACAATGAAAATAAATCACTTTACACATAACCCAAGTTTCACCGGCGAACTAGGAAAGTTACAATTGAGAGAAGAAAACTTGCATATTGGCAAAGCCTTGAGCAAAAGATGAAAGATGTGATCCATTATAACACTGTATCCCAAACAAGAAAAATAATTCAATGCAATCTTCACTCAACAGCCTACTTCATTTTTAAAAGTTGAAATATAGGGAAAGACTAAAGAAATTTGAATAAGGAAATGCAAAAATGTGGAAAATTGGAACAATTTGTGGGAGTCTGTTCTGTGGATGGAAGGTTAAACTCATTTTAAAAGATTTTTCATGTGCAACAAGAAAAAAAGACCATCTCTATAATGACAATGATGTTCAATATGATAGGTTAAAATTGAATTTCTGACGTGGGTATTTCAGTAGTTGCTTCAATTGGCAAAGCTTAATATGTTTCGCTGAAAGATGACTTGTTTTCACTAAGGATAGTGTATTGTGATATCATGCCAAATAAGTTTTAAAAAACGATAACAAGATTTTTTTAAAACAAAAATTAAGAAGTGGAGGTTTGGCTCAAATGGAAGAGTAGAAAAGGCCAAGCAAGAGCCAGGGGTCCTGAGCTTAGGCCCCAAGTGCTGGCACAAAAAATAAAATTTAATTTTAGGAATTATTAGACTCCAAAAGAACATGTCATTAAACCATGCAACTTCACCTCAAATTGTCTAAAAAAAAGAAAAAAGTTTGAGCTAAGAGGAAAAAATACTCTTTAAAAAAAAAAAAGGTTACTGAAAAATATCAGTCTTAAAGACACATTGGCATGAAATGTCGTCAATGTTTATCCAATCATTTAACACAAATAAATCAGACAAAATGCCTCCTGATTGCCTAAGTCTACTAATGACATGATCAATGCTAATGTAACATGGGAATTAATAGTCTTTATGTCTTGTATCCAGAATCACAAACCTATTCATAAACATAACCATAAAAGTGTGTAATAAGGATTGCCATGAAAAATGATAAACGGAATGAGCATAAAGGCATCTAATAATGACTTTATTATAAATCGCAACAATATAGTACACTCATGACTATCAATCACATGTACATGTTAATTTTTCCTAAAGCACATTCTTTATTCCACAACTATATGATTATAAATGATATAGATAAAACAGTAGATTGTGGGTTATATCCTAGCAGTATGCTACATCAGTGAATTTAATTAGTGTATTCATTATAGCCACTGAATACTGGCCAGTGTAAACCCAAATCAAAATTTAAAAAAAGGAAAAAAAGACAACTGGGATCACCTTGTATAGATAAGCATAAACTGTCATGGAGAGGTGAGGCAAAAATATTAACTGATTCTACACAGATATCTTCTAGTAAATAATAAAAATGAAAGAAAACAAAATAAACTTTATAAATCTTGCTATCAAAATGGAAAACTTGAAGGAACATGAAATATTACAGGCCAGATGCATGAACTATTTAGCATGTGGACATACAGTTCATCAGAATGCATCAATTTTGTCTCTCATGGAGACATTTCATACTGGAAATATGAAGGAAGAAAGATAAAATATCGTAGCAGGTCTACACTAAAAAAACTTAATCAGAAGACTATTGCATGTTTCAAATGGCAACGTATTAAGATAAATATGCAGGCAGATATCTGAAAGCATTAAAACACATTCAGTGTTCTGAATGGCACATATATTTGTAATAAACAGCAAAAGCATTTAGAACCTGAATGCTTTTAGGATACAGCAACTCCGCCAGTGACTGTGTTAGTAAAGCAATGCTTACCACCATAGCATTTTCTAAGGACATCTTTTTTTTGATTCAAATATAGTTGGCTATCTCTCTATACTCTTAGAGCAGCACGATTTATGTAACACATTGCTCTTTGTGTCATATCAACTCTTTGTTTTTTGGCTTTAGCTGCAGGTGGTGTTTTCCGTGTATGCGTTTCTGGGAATATGGTCTGTGTTGGCCATATATGGATGTCTATTCAAGCCATATGTTTTGCTGTCAGTTGTCTTGCTTTGTCTCTCTGGGATGTCAGGACTCATTTCCACATCATTTCTCGAATTGACCAAATACCAATTCGTAAGAGCTGGGAGGAAACACTGGGGCCACAGCCCAAACAACCTTGTCAAAACATACATTGGAGAGGAAATGCGACATCCGGTAAACATTTGCACTCTCTTATCACATATTATCTATGACCGACATCGGCACAACTGCTCACAAGTTCATAAGTTTGCAGTATGTGTGTGCATGTAGCTTCAACAGACAAATGTCTTTGGGGGTCAGGGCATGACACCTCTGCCAGCCGGAACCAGCCTTGAACTTAGGGTAACTTGAGAAAGCTGTCTCCTGCTTTTCTCTTATTAAACTCTCACTAAAGCTTCCTGATGCTCTGGCCTCCATTACATACTCCCAACACCATCTTATATTTTCTCTTTTGGAAGCCATCACAGTCTTCCTCAATTAAGAATTTGAATAATTATTAGTTTACCAACTATCTTCCTTATTAGACTATGAGCCCTTACGAGTGCACGCTGCATACTGTCTGCATACTGCAACAATATTGGGAACTTCATGAAATATCTGTATAATATTTACATTATGAATGACGATATGAGCAAAGGCTCAATAGCATTGGCGTCCAATTTTCACTACTAATTGCATTGCAGTACTTTCAAAGGTTGCAAAAGTGTAAATGAACAGCGAAGAAGGTGGTTTTATCATTTAATTTTAAATTAATTAAAATTATACAAAAATGTATGCACTTGTTTCTCATCATCTCTCAAGTGCTCAATAGCCCCATGTGGCTAGTTGATATCATAATAAAGAATGTGATTAGGGAAAACTTCCTGAGTGCAAAAAGTTCTATTGCACAGCATCTACTTAGCAAATTCCTAGATTAAAGGCCAGTCTAGGATCTAGAAGTGCTGAATGGTTTCAGACATCCTAGCAATATGTCTGAATCAAGATCACTTCCCACTTTTGAATTAGCAAATAGAGCTGAGAAGTTGCAAGAAATTAAGACTTGCGGACTGCTGAACACAAATTTAAGACAATTGGTAGACAAGCCTATACCTGAAAGGGTCAGCTCTATATTACATGTGTAATAAAAAATACGCATTTTTTTCTCAAATGCTCCTTTCCTTGAGCATTTAAAAAATATAGGCAGGCTGGGAATGTGGCTTAGTGGCAGTGTGCATGCTTAGCATGCATGAAGCCCTGGGTTTAGTTCCTCAATACCACATACACAGAAAAAGCTGGAAGTGGCACTGTGACATCCAAGTCCTGAGTCCAAGCCACAGGACTGGAAAAAAAAAAATCTCATAGGTGAAGTTAACCACAAGGCTAATCTCACCCTTACCTCTGCCCTCATATGAAGCAAGCATAGCTGACCTTAGAAATGGCTCTTTTGCTGTTTTCGTTGTAGGTCCCAGCTCAAACAAGAGAGAACCCAAATGCCACACAAATACTTCAGTACTGCAGGAAATAAAGACAAAAGGTTGAAAATGCTACAGGAGAGCTAAAGGGAGAGTGTTAATGGATTTTAAACCTAGGGCTTGAGTTTTTGCTTTTGTCTGTCTTCCCCAAATAAGATGAATTTTGGTTATACACAGATTGAGAGGGGTCAAAGTTGTTTCCTGATTCCTTTATGGGAAATGTAAATACTTGATAATTTTTGGTATGATTTTAATAGCAGAAAAAGCAAGAGCCAAGTTTATTCGTCTTTGGGGATATCTGGAAAGGAATAGTCAAATAATTGTCTTCTAGAAACTGATAAGATATTTGTACATCTTTTATTACAAAACAGTAAGCAAGCAAAAATTATAAAGCTACCTTTCTTTCTATGGATGTTGGTATGAATTATTTTTCACAAGGCACAATAAGAATAATTCCATCAAGGCCAGGAGTTTGGCCTAGTGGTTAAAGTGCTTGCCTAGCATGCGCAAAGACCTGGGTTCGATTCCTTGGTACCACATACATACAAAAAAGCTGGAAGTGATGCTGAGGCTCAAGTGGTAGAGCTCTAGCCTTGAGAAAGTCCAAGGACAGTGCTCAGGCCCTGAGCTCAAGCCCAGGACTGGCAAAAAACAAAAAAAAAAACACAACAAAAGAATAATTCCATCAAAACTGCTACTTATATCTAGACTTAGATTGGTAGGCAACCAGGATTTTTTTTTGGGGGGTGGGAGTGGGGGAAGTGGCAATACTGGAGTTTGAACTTAGGGCCATGCCTCCAGTCTTTCTTGTTCTAGTTAATTCTGACAGAGGGTCTAACTTTAAAAAAACAAACCAAAACAAAACAAACAAACAAAAAAAAATGGGACAATGTGCATTGCAATCCTCCTATCCTCCTATTTAGGCTTGGTTAACATAGCTTAGATAACAGGCATGTACAGGGCCGGGAGTTTGGCCTAGTGGTAGAGTGCTTGCCTAGCATGCACGAAGGCCCGGGTTCGATTCCTTGGTACCACATACAGAGGAAAAAGCCGGAAGTGGTGCTGAGGCTCAAGTGATAGAGCTCTAGCCTTGAGAAAGTCCAAGGACAGTGCTCAGGCCCTGAGCTCAAGCCCAGGACTGGCGAAAAAACAAAACAACAACAACAAAAAAACCAGGCATGTACAAACCTTTTCTTTCAAGATGAGATCTTCTGGAGTTTTGCTCAGCCTGCCCTTGAACTGCCATCCGCCCAATCTCAGCCCTTGGAGTAGCTTGAATTTCATAGGGATTCAGGTGGGAGCCTCTGTACCCAGCAGAAATGATGTCTGCAATTGCTGCTGGTTCCATCACCCATCTGACAATTACTACCAAAATACCGAAGTGTCAGGATGCCTCATTTTGTTGCTTGGCTCTGAGCAGGGATGCCCTCTCTTCTTTTCTATCCTCATTTAGGGTTGGGGTCTCCTTTCGGCTGTTATTTCTTTCTTTTATTAGGCAGCTTGCTTTTGCCCTTTTGTCCAAGGCCTGCTCCTTTGTTGTATATTTCCTTCTATCTTCTCTCTCAGTCTAAGGTCCTGCTTGCCACGTGACATTTCATATTTATATGTCTCTACCTCCAAATGCAAGGCTCTAAGCATCTTGAGGTTGGGGTGTAAAGATTCCTGGAGTGTCTCACTGTGCTTGCTACTACAGGGAAGAAATTCCTGGACGGTTCTTATGGGCAAGTGCTAAGAATACTGCCTAACCATCTTAAGAAGTGAAGCCAGGTGCTGGGATCATAAGCAAGACTTCCAGACTGCATCATATCCACATCAAATCAGAATGGATAAGGGGGAGAGGTCAGCCTTCAGAGTTTTTAAAGCCCCCAGCAAGATTCTGAGATATAGACAACTATACCATAGGAAAATGAAATATGCCCGTTTGGACAATCTGAGGTGACCTTTTAATCCTGAGGGCATGCAGAAAAGATAAGTCTGTTCTAGGATCAAGCAATAAGTCAAAATTTATACAAAATGTATACGCAAGAAGGTCACTTGTTTCAAACAAAAGTTTAAAAAGGGGGAGTGGTGGAAGGCAAGCTATTAGCTCATTGATTGGGTGAACAGAGGGTGTTTGGGGAACCATGATAAATTAGCATTTGGGCATTTGTTTGAGATTTACCAGGGTGCCAGAAATCCTGTGCAGGTATGTGATTTATCATCACAGACATAAGCAACTAACCACAAAATTACACATGGAAATACAGTTCTAAAACCAGCCTATTATTTACTGGAGCCAGAACCGTTCGAATGAGTTTCCTCTAATTCTTCTTGCAACATAGTTGAGTATGATTCCCCCTCCCTCAACAAAAGACCGACTGGATCTTGAGTGTGCTTCTCCCTGAACAGCTGAAAATAGTTTAATTCATGTCTATACTAAGTCACTGCACTTGAGCAGGAGTAGTCACACCAACCATTCACGCCTTGAAGCCCAACTGCAAGGTACCCCAGACCCTGCCCAACTCTGAAAACTCACAGAAAGCTCAAGTGATTTTACTTTCAATGAAGCCAATCAGCAACGCTCCTGTAATATTTAGCCAAAGTGAATCAATCAAATGTCCTTTCGAGATGCGAGTATTACTGCTAATCTTCCCTATCTTAGTTGTAGGCAGAAAGAATTTGGAACTTACCAGGGCCTGAGGCCTAGTCTAGGTCATTTTGTGGGAGCATCAGCTAAAGGCAATATCTAATACTATGCTGCCATGTCCAGTGCCAGCAGACACTAAGCAAGGGATTGTCCAGTGGAAAGGGAAGTACTGAGAAAAGTACTTCACAAATGGGCAATGATAAAATGCCACCATAACACTTGGAATTTGATAAAGCAAAAGGGAAGTTAAACTCAAAATAAAACACATTCTGCCTGAGCTAATGGAAAGGATTTAGAAACAGACTGTGGCAATAGTTATGCCACAGTGTCAGTGTCATTAATGTCACTGAACTGCACACTTGAAGATCACCAGAATGGAACATTTTGTTATATACCTTGTACTACAATTTAAAAAATCTTAAAATAGGTAGGCAAAATATTCTTTCAGCTATCCTTAGATAATGACAACTACATTGCCATTAAAAAGATCATGCCAAGGCTGGGAGTTTGGCCTAGTGGTAGAGTGCTTGCCTAGCATGCACGAAGACCCAGGTTCGATTCCTCGGTACTACATACTTAGAAAAGGCCAAAAGTGGTTCTGAGGCTCAAGTAGTAGAGCTCTAGCCTTGAGAAAAATCCAAGGACAGTGCTCATGCCCTGAGCTTTAAGTCCTGGGCTAGCCAAAAAAAAAAAAAAAGATCATGCCAAGCCAGATGCTGATGGCTCACACCTGTAATTCTAGCTACTCCGGAGGTTTAGATGTGAGGATCACAGTGCAAAGCCAAATCAGGCACAAAAGTCGGTGAGACTCTTACCTCCAATTAACCACCAGAAAACCGAAAGTGGTACTGTGGCTCAAGTGTCAGAGCCCAAGAGCTCAGGGACAGCACCTGGGCCCAGAGTTCAAGCCCCACGACCAACAATATACATCTCATGCCAAGCTTCAGAAAAACAGTGAGCTACAACACACTGAACCCCATCTCAACTTTACACTGCTAGGATCCACTTTCCTGTCTACACAAGATAATTAATTTGTATGATGAATGCCTGACCCACAGATAATTAACATACATTGGTAATTAGACATCAGGATCTCACCCAAATTTGAGGGTCCTCCCCTACAGAAACATGGTTGTCTTTTAAGGTTTTATTCAATACAATATCTTTACAAAGAGAAGGATCCATAGGCAAAGCAAATAAGAGACAGGAAGTCCAGAAATTCTTTTGAGATGTAGTTCATGGGCAAAGTTAAGTCCACTCATGACATAGTATACTTTCTCTATTAAGCAGTAAATACAGGCACATTTTCACTTATAAAAACTGCCTATTAAGGGCCGGGAGTTTGGTTTAGAGGTAGAGTGCTTGCCCAGCACGCACGAAGACCCGGGTTCAATTCCTTGGTACCACATACATAGAAAAAAGCCGGAAGTGGTGCTGTGGCTCAAATGGTAGAGCTCTAGCCTTGAGAAAGTCTAAGGACAAGGCTCCAGCCCTGAGCTCAAGCCCAGGACTGGCACACACACACAAAAAAAAAAAACTCTGCATAATAATTTATATAATAATAGGTAACTTATTTAAACATTTTATAGTTTTTTAAATAAAAAGAAAAAAGTAAAAGCTTTCAAATTAATTTTGTCAGTAACTTTTAATGAGGATGATAAGGATTATTTACTGCATATAGCACCTTTTTTATGATATCCTGTCCTAGCTTCTGTATTACTTACTCCTCTTTTTCTATTGAATTTATATTAGCAACTTTTACACTCATGATGGAGTTTTAAATTAATTGGAAACTCATTTATAAATTATATTTTATTGAAATTCATACCCAAATATATATGTATTCTGATATGTGTAGCTACAGAATATTGATACATAGAAAAACTAATTTAAAAGTATATATCTTATGTTTGCAAGCATGAAATATTTAGAAGACAACTTCACAGAATAGCTAAAGCATACTCAGGTTACCTATCTTGTTGCCTCTTTATTGATGTGTTTATTGTGAAATTTAATCCATAAACAATTTAACATGGACTATAAATATGCATTCCAATTTTCAACTGATAGGAAGCAAAAAGTTTATAAATAATGCTAAAACATAAAAAAGAAGAAATAGAGAGCCTTGAGGCTGTTTTTAATCATTTATTTTTATTTATTTTATAGAGATTTTCATAAACATTCATACGTGTGCATACGCGTATGTACATGTATACACACACACACACACACACACACCCCACATACGTGGAAGAGAAACAGCAGTATACTTATGAAAAATGTTGATAGGACCAGCCTGTCACTGTTTAGAGACTGCACTGCTTTAAAACTGGCCAGTACCCACTGTCTTTCTATTACTTTTGCAACTGAAGAAGCACTACACATTGATGTTCTATTTAATGAAAATGAAACTCCTTATCTCTCCTTGGGGGTTCTCAGGCCCTCAAAAAGAAGTTTTTTAGTTCTCTTTGCACAAAGGGAATTTATCACTACAAATTTACAAAAGCTTCAAGCAAAAATATAAGTGCATCTTTGAGACTGGCATCTGCCACACTAAGGATATAAAACCAAATCTTGTGGCATTCTTAATGGCTTAGAGAAATCCAACTGTTTGGCCAAAATCCAAGTATTAAAATGTGTACATGTATATGTATGTTCACATCAAATGATATATGCACACAGATACTTTCTGCATGTCATACAAGACAATGTACCACAATTTAATGCTAGGCTACTACTGTTTTTACCAGAAACCTTTAAAACCCACAATACTTCAATTATTAATCAACCCTCACAAAAAGAGGGAGAAAAAAGGACAAATAAAATAATGAGGAAAGTAATGGAGAAAAGGTAGAGAAAGGGAAGAAGGTTTGGAGTCTTGCTTCCTACTCTAGAATCTAACTAAGAGACCTTCTGTTCATTTAGCATGATCGGATTCCATATCTAAAGAATGATGGGACAGAATATAATAATCTTGAGGACCAGGTTTAACAATTCTCTGCCTTTACATTTAATTGAAGAAAAGAAAAAAAGATGGCCTTAATGAGAAAGTAAAGATACAGGAAATTTCTCACATGCTACACTAGATGTTTATCTCTATATAAGAGACAGGTGTCAAACAAACAAACAAAAAAAAAAAAACCACTAAGGCAAAGAGAAACTTTAACTCACCAGATTCCATCTGTTACATTTGAATTCATGCATAATTGATTATCCATGACTGGTAAGTTCTTTTCTCACTAGCCAACTACAGTTTTCTAAACATTATGTATTAAATCACTACTAAAGTAGACTATATTTCAGAAACAGCAAGACAGGGCTAAGACTATTTTAAATGAAAAATTACAAGCCGGTTAATAATAATATAGCTGACCTATGTTTAAGGGAGAGAAATTTTAATCATGTGCATATTAAATATTAATAACCTATTCTGTTATTGTTATAATAAGGTTAAGTAGGCTTCTCCATGCTCAAGGAAAGAGAGGGAGAAAGGTAGAGTCACACTGGTGCAGAAAGAGAGAGAAGAGAGAGACAGACATAAGGAAAATGTGTCAACAATAAACAAGAGGAAATGAGAAAGAAGGAAAATATGAAGGTGGGAACTAATCTCTATGTGTCATTATGACTGCCAGAGCACTGGCAAAGAAGCAGCATCCTTTTATTTCAATTTTAATCATTTCTGAATTTTAATACCCGGCTCCTTTTGTAATTCTCCTGGCATTCCCCATATGCCTCCATCCCAGCCAAAACACCAGTGTAAATTAAATGGCAGGCGACCATACCACTGATGCAGCCTCCCCAAAGAACCTACCAGGTGACCAAAAGCAAAAAAAAAGATATGTGTACCTTACATCCCTGAGGACCTCTAGCCAATTAACTAACTGAATGTCTGCTACTTTCCTTAATTTTGAAAAAGACAGTAGTTAGGTAAGCCTCAGATAGAGAACCATTAAAAATAAACAAATAAAGCAAGCCAGTGGTAATACAATAATCAGTGACCATCAGGGCCTGGAAAAATGAGTTTGCTCTCACTGGCACTAAGAAGCATCACATGATTATTTAATTACAGCTCTAATTTTTGTCTCGTGGATGGCAACATATCAACAATTAATAGGGCAAATAGAGGAGACTGTGTTTTTAAAGAGACAGAATGTGCATGATCATGGAATAGGTCACACAGCATCGCTCCAGCTACAGATTACTTTCCTTTGTGTGACCTGATAGGAATGTGGTGCTACTAGTCCCATGCGTTTTAAAAAGGAAATAAATGTTAAAAGGAAGTGTCTTTTGTAGACCACTTTCAGAGAATAACCAGAACTTCTCAGAATATTTTAGATGCAGCAACAAACAGTTCTATTGCAAACCTAATGCTGGTTTTTAGGAATGGAACAAAGTCTTCATTAATATAAACACACTAAACAACAGACATAGCTACAGTAAAAAAAAAAAAAAAAGGATGGTTTTTAGGCAATGATTATAGCTGATACTTATTCAATAAAATCCTGGGAGAAAAAGTCCTTCTAGTAGGAAAAACTAGGTGGAAATCAATCCACCATAGTATTTTTGGTTCTGCAACATTAGAAAGACCACTAATTGTGACCCAACTTCAGGGAATACAGGATGAGCTGTGTGGACTCTGGTATAGTTTATCTCCACAACCAGACACCAAAGCACCAGGAATCTGAACTGAGATACTTACCCTGATCCTGAAGGTCAGACGATGAGGAAAAAGCCTGGTGCTACTGTCAAAAAGAAGAAGAAAAAAAAAAATGACAGAGCATATAGTTAAAGAAGAAAAGCCTCCAATTATCCAGAAAACTGGGGCATGTGTAGATTAAGTGCTCAGATAACACCAGTAAAAACAGAAGAGTAGAGAGAAAAAAAAGTTGTTTTTCCCAGCAAATTTTTCTCAGCACAAGCCATAGCCAATATTTAATCTATTATTAATCTAGTCCTCTAATAACGGCTCACTATGCACAAGACACAGACAGATAATGGTCAAGTTTGTTCTCTTGTATATAGCACACACATGTACCTTACACTTAATTCTTTTTTGCAGTTTAGTACCTTGTAGGAATAAATTAACAACAGTACCCACAGTCTTGACAAGGTGAGATGCTAGTATGTTTTAAAGTGCTGTATTAGAACTCACAAGCTCTACACATTCAAATTAATCAAGAGAATTCAAATACTTAACCCATTTGCCAGAACTATCTAAGCTTCAAACCCCTGTAGCTTCAATCAGCCACTGTTTAAATCAACATCTGAGATCTGGCTAATAAAATAACCTGAAAAATGCCACTGCAATCAGCTGTTCAAATGTATTTTTTAAATGGGGTTCTAAAAAATTGTAAAAAGTATCATTTGACTAAAGAAACAATGATTTAAACTGATTCCATAATGTACGTGTGTGTGTGTGTGTGTGTGTGTGTGCACGCGCGCGCGAAATACCTCAATCATCTCTGCATAGTTTATATGTTGGTCAAAGTTATTAAAAAATAAATAAAAAAGGAAATGTGGGAAACAGCATAGAAAAACTAAAATTCCTGAGAGGACACAGTTTCTCCTACCACTAGCAAAAGACATCAAGCCAATACTAATTACAAAGAAAGAGAGAAAGAAGAAGGAAGGAAGGAAGGAAGGGAGAGAGAGAGAGAGAGAGAGAGAGAGAGAGAGAGAGAGAGAGAGAGAGAGAGAGGAGACAAGACAATTTTATAACCCAGAGAAAAGTTTTTAAATTAAGTTACTTTAGTGAAAACCTTTGATGATTCTGGACCAAAAAAATCTGACTCCATACATTCTAAGAGATTTTTTTTTTTAAAGCCTAGCAAGCAGCAGCTTGCATGTAAGAGTATACATCATTCTTTTTCTTTTTAAACATGATTGTTAATATACAGTTAACATGTCTCAGAAAAGGCTGTAATTAACTGTCTACTGCTCTAATAACACTAATAAGCATACAGTATTATTAAAATACAATGACTCCATACAAACTAAGGCTGTCATTTTTAAACTTTTAAGATAATGTGCTAAATTGTGTTTTAGTCCTCTTAAGCCACTCCAAAATGAGCCCACCTCTAAGAAAATGTTTAAAGCATGGTGATTAAAATATGGGAGTTTCCTCCCACAGTCTGGAAACTGTCTACCATTAAATCGGGCATGTATCATTTCAGTTTGAAAAGTACAATGGGAAACAGCATTTTTTAAATCAATTCTATAAATTCTTCTAGTGTTTAAAATCATAAGTATTTTGAGCTAGTACTTTATTCATTGATAAAATGTTTCCTAGATGGAAAGATGGCTTGCTGTATACCAAGAATCACACAGCTCTGTGGTTAATCTCCAATAATTTCCAGTATCTGGCTCACTGGAACAGAAAAACTCAACTGCATTCAACATCAAAACAGCTAATTATGAATATGCTATATTTAAGGCTACTTCCATTTCAAAAAATATCTACATACAATAAGATCTATTATACTTCTGATTATTACAATAAAATATTTACAACATAAAATCTCTTTTGCCTTAAAAGCCCCTTATATTACGAACATTAAAAAGCCAAATTATCCTTTACGTGCTCTTCATAGCATATCAGAAACGATTGTGTAAGACCATAGTGGAATCTCTAGCAATCAACTCTAGTACAATGCCTGGCTTCCAGGAAAATGTCCAAAGAATCCCCCATCACATCCATCACCGACTACCTTTTCTTTAAATATTTCAAGGAAGTAAAGACTAGGAATTTTCCCTCTACGAGACCATATTTCACACCCCAAAAGCAATGACCACTGAAAATTTTCCTTGGTCTCTAGTTCCCAAATCCTCTACAGCTAAGAAAACGCAACACCTCAACCCAGAGACCTCCGGACACTGAATGCCTACCTCTCACTGTGGCTGTAGTTCCACAGGGAACTGACTACAGGAACTTTCTGACGCTTACCCACTCAACAGGAGAGAGGAGAAGCTGTCCTCCCAATCTAGCCCTAGAGGAGAGGCCAGGAGAAAACAAAAAGTGGGGAGGGTCTTTGATGAGGTGTCAATGAAGAAGTTCTCACTAGCAAGGCACTGCTAGCAAGACAGAAGCATCCTCCACTGAGGTGGTTACCAGTTGCTGTGAAGCAGCTGGACCATTTCTGCAGTTCTGAGGGTGCGTCACAAATCAGGTCATAGCTCTGGGTAGAGTCCACCCACTTTACTGGGTACAACGCCCTCTACTTCCTGCACACCTGGGGGTGGGGGGGAGGAATAAAGAAGGGGAGCCATAGACATTCTAGTAAAGGCACAGCCAGAGGCAATCTGACATCTGCTCTATTGCAAAGCATTGAGCCTTATTTGAGGGAACCTGCAACCCCTTGGTTCTCCACAATGCATGCAACAGTGAGAGGCTCGAAAATAAGGGATGAACATAATAAAATATTGTGCATTTAGATGTCTTATTCAGCAAGATCTTTCCTCTACTGAAAACTGAATCAACTCTTAATTTTTTTTTATTGCAAGATACTTCCCCTACCAAATGTCAAATATCTAGACTGAATAAATTTCAGCAGAAATTAGGGATATAAATCCTAGGGTACCAGTTAACTAATTTTCATGTCAAGTAACTGAACTAGATCACTGCATAAACTGAATTAACTGCATCCTTGAAAGTCCATTGAAAGAGGTGATTATAATTTCTATTACAAACCTTCAGACCCAACAACTGTGGAAGTGATATAGACTAACTTGAAAGAATAAAAATAGGCCAATATGCTAGAGAAATGCTACACTACTAAATCTCACCCTGAATATATATATATACACACAATCTGTATCTATTTACTCTGCAATGAAATATCTGATCTTAAAAAAGAATTAAAAAAATAAACAGCAAAAGGTACCATTGGCATAAAATCAAAAGTACAAAATAATGTGTGTTGATGTGTTGATCACACTCTATAAAGACATCAAGTTTAAATAGACTTACCATTGAGAATAGCAGTTCAGAGCAACATATACATTACTATAGTACATACTCTGTTCTTGGTATAGTGAGGGAAAAGATTTGATTTATATGCTTGCTGTACTAAGACCATATTCTGTTCAGATGCCAGTGGAATATGTGATTAGAGACTGACAACAGTGTATAGACAGACAATAAGTGTGAAAGCTTCTTGGATCATTTAAGCAAAAATAAGCATTTTCTTATTAATCATGAGTTTTGGAATTCTACTTTAAAGGGGTTTTAATGTTTCAAGGGGGAACTGAAAAAGAAAAGAATTTAATTCAGAAGCTAGTACAATGAGTATTATTTTTTAAAGTAGCACTCTCCCTTGTTTTAAGGACAGCACATTAGTAAGAAGACAAATAAAGGAAGAGTATTTTCAGAGCCAAGCTAAGAGAATCAATCAATCAATCAATCAACCAACCAGCCCCACTTTGTAGTCTTATTTGCAGAGCTCCACTAAAAACTGAAGCATTCCATCTAAGACTTGGAAAGGAAGACACTTTATCACAGTTATTATCTAAGGAATCAAATAGTTTAAATCTATTTGGAACTTTGTAGAAGGCTAATTTAGCAAACATATACTTGAATGTGCTTGAACACATTTGTCCTCAGGTTGCTTTCAGATGACTATTTTCAGTGGCATGCAGATTCTTTGGGGGGTTTTGATGTTACAGTTGTGGTATGCCAAGTAAAGTACATTTCTCCCAACTGGTCTCATATGACAGCAATGAGAAGATGAAACTACTCTTCTTTAAAAATTTACCACTGGGAAATGGGAAGAAAAATTCCTCTTGACCCTCTACTCTCAACCAGGAAGAACCTGAAGCCCTGGACTGTAGCATAGGTAGATATTAAAATGGAGACAGAGCCGTTATTTAATGGTGACAGGAATATAAATACATGTACTAACCTATAAACTGGTATTTACTTCAGGAAGGTAAGTAATATTTTTCCTCTGATTGCTGAGCTGTCAGTTTAATGCAGCGTAAATAAACAGTAGGTGCCTGCTAGCTCAAAGGAGGAAGTGTTCATTCCACACGAGGAACAGATTACTGTAGCCTGATGCTCAACATGCCTGAAATACAACTTTCATTTTACCAGAAAACATACCCTACCGTGGATGACTTTTCTCGTGCCTGATCTATTAATTAACTTAACTCGGTTCTGTAAAACTGTAAACCAATTTGTAAAAAATCAGCCCAGAGTTTTGGAGTTGGAGAACCCAATCAATTTGAAAAGCAAGACTAATGACTATTTTGTAAGTTGATCATAAATGCAGAAAATGAATACCTCATATATGAAGCATAAACTATTTTAAACCAAAAATTAGACAAAGGACATGCTTCAAACACTGAATATAACCATCTGAGCTATCTATTTTACTCAAAATCTTCTTTTTGCTAGTTAAAAGCAACTGGCATCTTTGGTATTTTGCAACCTTGTGCTAGCTTTTTTTCATTTCTTTTCTTTTTTTTAGGTTCACTTTGCATTGTGAAACATCCAGAGGTAAACCATTCAAAGAAAGCAAGCCACATTCCCTAATCCCAACAGAAGGAACCCTTATGTTTCTATGACAAGCGGTAAGTTTGAAGAGCAGATGAGGATATCCTTCCTAACAACCTTCATGTAAAATGTGGGCTTCTTCCTGTTTTATATATGTCACAAAGCGATGATAATCGGAGGCACCTAATTCTCCCCTCTAGATGAGCATCAACCAAAATATTTGGTGGCATGATTTAAAATGGGAATTCATCCTCAAAGACTAACAGGCAATTTGGAGAGGTTTCTGTTAAAACAAGAAACTAACTTCTGATAATTAATCGACAGAATACAGAGTAAAAAGAAGTTTTCAACAGAACATCTTTTTTTTCTGCATTCTACTACAGTATGTCTAACATAATCAGGATTTAGGCATACATATTGAGTACTTCATCAAACCCAAGTACTAATATAATATTAATTGCAATCATCCAAGACAACATGTATAGAAGAAATGCTGTATTTGTATAAAGGGAAATCTGTGTATAGCCCTTCTGGAAATTCATAAGCAGATGAAAGCCACTAGAGTGTTTTATACAGCCCCTGCTGTATATCTATGTTGTGTTTAGCTTAATAGTGTTTGTAACCAAAAGATTTTTACAATAATTAGGAACAGGTGCCTGTCACCTGACCTTTTAGGCCTAATTTACAATCCACAACCTGTCACATGAAAAAATAAATAGCTGAGATTCTCTTCTGGATATTTCAGTCCTTGCTGAACTATCACTCAGCAAAACCTATCTTCCTCAGTCACAGGTTGGTATAAGCTGGCAACAGATTATCCTTTTAGAAATAAACCAATATTCATTTTGTTGTTCTCGGTTAAGATGCTGGGAGACAAAAGAACCACTTTTGTAGATTATCAACCAAAAGAATGTATTAATTTATTACAACAACAGAACAAAAGACATTCCTTTTGAATACTTTTCCATACAAAGAACTATTATTTATTACATATTTCAGCTTGTGGGAAAATGAGGAATGCATTGATTCTGAAAATAACTATTCAAACTTTGGGAAGTTCTTGAGGTTTGCTTTATCTTCTTTTTTTTCTTCAGTTCCCCCTCCCTCCTCGCTACACACACACACACACACACACACACACACACACACACACACATTTTAAGAAGCTGGTACTTTAGAAGGGAAATCCCTGATCTTTTTTCATCATTTGTATTCATTATTCAGAAAGGAATGCAAAATTGAGCAGTGATTTTATTTCTCTTGCATAATCTTGTTAGATGTAGCCATATTCAAATCTAACAATGCTTTGTATTTTATAGCTACTGTTTACATATTATGTATTACATCTGACTGAACAACTCTACATTTAAACCATTGTTTCCATTAGAACAAATATGAAGTAATAAGTGTCAAGTAGAGATGGAGAATCAACATATTTGGTGTATTTACAAAATGCGTAGTCATTTAAAATGTGCACAAGATCAGGGTGCCTGCTCTGCACTTTCCTGTTGCGTGTTCCGGTCGTATGTATACAGTCTAAAGTGTATTTAATAATGTGCTTAACCAAGTTAATTAAAGTATTTATGCCTGATGATTGTGTTAAACACTTGGAGAGGTAGTGAAAGATACAGCCGGTTACTTCTGCTAACTAAAGTTGAAATTATGTACTTATTATAACCTTTTCTAACAATGTGAGAAAAACAGAGTAAATATATTAAATTTGTTTCACAACAGATGCTTAGGTTGTTAATATTTAAGATGCCTATTCATGCTATTCCTGTCTGCACATTTGTCAAAAATGTAAGCTTGAATGCTAATGTTTGCCAGCAGACTGAAGCAGCCAGTGTATGAATGTACTACTGTTCTGCTAAAATAATATGCAATGGAAATAAAGGAACCCTGCTAAACCACAGCACTGGCACCGCAAAGAGATTCAGAAAGGTTTTCAGAGCAAACCTCAACCTTGCCTTTCTTCAGACCGAAAAGTGGGGAGCTTTTATTTATGTCTCGCCGCTACGTTGCACGATGGACTAAATCTCCCAATTCCCAGAGGGGGGAAAAATCCACTTTGGATGGGGTGTACACATCTATTAAAGTTTCCACGGGCGAGTTACTCTCTGGATAGCACAAACACTGTACCTTCCAGGGAATGCTTTAAGACAAAAACCTGACACAGAGCCCAGAATTGTCTTCTCTGCATTCTAAGTCCCGCTTCCTCTCTGTCCACTTTGAGAAAGCCAGGTCTTCAGGTTCCCTAAGATGGGAACCTGGGAACTCCATTCAACCAGGGCAGAAAGGTTTCTCACTAGGGCCCTGGGGCTGTCTTTCTCTCCCCATACCCTGTCCCTCCTTTTATCTTCCTGTGTGGAGTGCAGATCTTAAACCACTTGCCTGGAAATCCCGAACACAGCTGAGAAAGTTGTCCCAAGAAGGGCGAGGAGGTCAAAGTGGTCGAGCAGGGGGCCCTTTGGGGATGACCCTATGGTGGACACTCAGAAATGAAATGTGGCCCTAGATGAGGTCCAAGCCCAAACCTCCAACCACAGCTGTCTCCACACCGGGCTATCCCTTCTTGATTTTTCTGGGGGTCACCCCAGGAGTCCCCCCATCCCACCTTCTGCCCCTTAGGCACGTGTCACTCATTCCCAGGTCCTGCCACCAGCCCCCCTACTCCTTCTCTGCGCAATTCCCTCTCCAATCCCCCCCCAAAAAAACACCCCACCTGGGGCTCCTGTGACGGTGGGAGAGCACCCAGCGAAGGGCGCTGCGCTCCGGGCTGCCAAGGCGGGCGGAGGCGCCGGGTGGACCCCGAGGCTGCACCTGTGCTGGCTGGGAATGGGGGGATCCCTCGGAAGCGGTCAGCCCAGACTCCCGGCCTCCGAGTCCGGCCCTCCAGCGAACAGCCCCCCTCGGCGGCGGCCCTCCTCGCGGGGGAGCCGGCGAGGGCTGCGAACGCACCAGCCAACTCCGAGCTCCCAACTTCGGCGCCCGAGTGGCTCTCCGGATGCATAAGTTGCCACAAACTTCTTTAGGGGGGGCAACTCCCTTCACCCCCCCTCCACACACACCCCACTTCTCCGCCAGCCGCTCGCGGGCAGGCGTGCAGGACGGAGCGGGCACCGGACAGGGATGCTGAGCGGTCGTCGGTGTGGAGGGACCACACACACACACACCACGGCCTGCCCAGCTCCGGGGTGCACGGGGCAGCGCCCCCCTCCTCCCACCCCTTCCCCCAGACCTCCCCATTGGAGCTTCCCCCCCACACTCGCTCTTTCTCCCTCTAAAAAGTGGCCACCGTGCTGACCTGAAGGAGTTTGTGTGCACGCAGGGTCTCGCCAGGCAGGTGTGTAAAAGTGTCCACACCCAGAGAGAGCACACACGGTTATCTTTCCAGTCACCCCGGCGCTCCACACACACACACACACACACACACACACACACACACACACACACACACACACACACACACCCCGGATCCCCGCCGCCCCTCAGCCCACCCTCGCCTTCGGGGAGCGAAGGGGCTGGCGAGACCCCCGCGCCAGGCGCCCGCGCCGGGGCGCACGGCCGTCCCGAGGCCGGGGCACGCCAGGCGGGGGGCGGCCGAGAAGTTTGGATCTGTTCCGGGGAGAAAAAAAAAGAAAAGAAAAGAAAAGAAAAGAAAGGAGGGGGGAAAGCGAGCGAGATGAGATCCGAGCTAAAAGCGCGTGGGGAGCAGGGGAGAGGGGGGCGAGGGAGCGGGACTCACTCAGGCATGGGCGCTGGGGGCGGCGGAGTCCGTAGAGTGCGGGCCGGAGCGCGGGCGCGGCTCCCGGGGCGGCCGGGCGCGCGGCGTCGGGACTCCCAAGGCGGCGGCTCGCTGCCTCTCCTGCCGCCGCCGCCGCCGAGCTGCGGCTGCCGCGGAAGTTAATTGCAACTTGACTTCAACTTGTCTTTTTTCCCCATCCGAAGTGGGCGTTTAAAGGGGAGAGCGCGGCGCGGAGCGAGCGAGCGCGCCCGGCCGAGGAAAGGGAGGGGGGGGGATGTTAACAGGGGGGAGGGGAGGGGGCGGGAGGGGGAGGGGGCCGGCGGGCTCCGCCGCTCAGGGCTGGGCGGCCGCCGCGCCCGCAGTCTGGAGCGGCTCGGTAGCCGCCGGGGCGCCCCCCGCGGGGAGCCCGCCGCGGCCCGGAGCGCGCATCCAGCCTCGGCGCCTCGGACCCGGCCGGGCGCTCGGGCAGCCGGCGCGGGGTCAGCGCTGTGGACCTCGCGTCGCCGCCGCCGCTTCGGAGCCGGTGCGCAGCGCGGATGGGGCGCGGGCTGGCGGCCGGCGGGGGTGGCCGGGGCCCGGCCCGCCTCCCTAGCGCCTAGCCCCGGCTTCTCCCCCTGGCGGTCGGAGCCTCTGCGGCCGCCGGCGATCACCGGCGCGCCTGGAGCCCCGAGCTGAGCCGAGCTCGAGCCGCGCCACCGCCGCCGCTGGCTGTCGCTCGCCGCTCCGGGGGCTCCGGGGCTTCGGTCCCCGTTCGCCGGCCGGGCTCGGGGGCGGCGGGGCCGGAGGACGGGGGACGGAGGGGAGGAACGGGGGAGGGGGAGGGTGGAGGTGTGGGGGGGGCGCGCTCTGGGGTTGGCGCGGAAGATCGGACCCTCGGCGGCGAGGGTAAGTGTGGGCGCTGGCGAGAGCGCTTTGGGGGTGCGCGGCGTCGTCCCTCACCTCTTACCCCCCTCCCCCGCCATGAGCACCCCTGCTCCAGGCGTCTCGGCTTCCTCTTGTTCGTTGTTTGGCTTGGGGGTTGAGGTGGGGGTGGGTGGCCGAAGAAGGGGACGTGTGTGTGTGTGCGTGTGTGTGTGTGTGTGTGTGCCCCGCGGAGGAGGAAGTCAGGTGAGAGGCCCCGAACACCCCCGACCTGGTCTGGCGGGGTGTGTCGCTCCCTTCTGGGGACATTTGGCCCAAAGCCCCCCCCCCCCCCGATAACGTTCTGTACCGATGACTCTCTCCCCCACAGACCCCGCCCGGCTTGGCCCCCTAGCACCTCACCCGAGCCCCCTCTTAGCCCCATCCTGGAGCTCTGCACCCCAACTGAGGAGCACGTGGCGGATGCGGGGGGGGCGCTCTCGCAGACCACCCCCCCACCCCGGCTGTTTCCCAGCCCCTCGGTGGAGGTCGCCTCTGGTTCACCTCTGGCCAGCAGTCCTACTTGTTTGCACCCCACTAGATCGAATGTCATTGTGGAAGTTGAATGTCACCCCCCCCCAAAAAAAAAGCTGGGATAAAGAGGGAGAGAAATGCAGGTTTCCTGAACCAGAAACCCGAAGGCCCCAGGGTATCTTCTCAAAGACCTCTGGAATTAAGGGTGCCTGGAGGCTCAGGACCCCCTGGGCTAAGGAAGAAACTGCAGCTGGATCTCAACTTTGACCTTCTCCACCCCCCCCCCCCCCCACCTCTGAGGAAGTTAACAGGTCTTTTGTTCCGTGCGGTGTTTCCATGCATGGAGTGTGACAACAGAAAATTACTACTGTTTACTCCAACTTAAAGGAGGTTTGCAGAGAGAGAAAACATAGTTGTCTTTTTGTTGTTTTTTTTTTATACTTTTCTCTTTGTACAGAGTGGAGATATGTTAGGTTCATAGCTTGAATTTGCAAAACGCCAGTGGGGTAACAATGAAGACAAGTAGAACTGCTTAGGTGTATTTTTAGAAGCTGCACTTTCTTGAGTTCCTTTCACACTAGGCTTGCTCTCTCATTAAGTCTCCATAAATAATTGTATGGGGGGGGGGTGAGTAAGAAAGTAGAAGAGAGAGATTGCTAAGATTTCCATCCCGCTAGCGCTGAGCACTGTTTGCAGGGAAGTTCCTGGAAAGTGACTGGGCTGACAATTCAGTTTTTTGTTTTGTTTTGTTTTTTTTTTCCTTCAAAGCTCTGTTAGGTCCTGTTCTGTCAGATGCTTGTGAATAAAGCACGCTGGGAAAATCCTGCTATCCATGCCGTAGTCATATTTTATCTTTTCCACGGTGGTTGATTCACATTTCGAGCTCTGGTAACAAACACATCAACTGTGCTATATTTTGGTGTGATTTTTTTTTCTAAATAAAGGAGAAAATCGGGTACATTCTACACTGTTTTCTGGTGTCTTCCTTCCCTCCATTCCTATCCGTGGGGACTGGATTCCCTGGAATTTGCCCCTCTTTCTCTTGTTGATCATCATTTTAGGCAGGAGCGAACAATTCCAAAGACCTAAAGATATAAAACATATATGAACCAGCCCCTTCTTTTTTAAGACACAAGTGCCCACCTCAACTCTTAGTTCGGAAAAGAAAAGGGGAGAAGAAATAAATGATGACTGCCATGGAGAAAACAAAGCGAAACCCAAGTTTTCCTTCTTAGATTACTGTCAGTCCCCACAGGTCCCCAGGAGACATACCACTCCTTTGATTTACCAAATATGCTGAATTGCCTGGCCAAAACCAATGTCTCCAACTTAGAAAGAAGTCAGGTTTGGCATGAGGAAAATATAATCCCGGTATTTAATTACTGCCTGTTAGGAATATCTCATAGCAAGCAGTTTACAGTTTGGGAACCTGTGATGCGAAGCTTCACAGAAATGTGAAACTCCAAACAGAAGTGCTTTTTCTCCCTTACATACTTTGCTTCCCCAAATAATCCACTGAGCCCTCCACTTTTTAAGTATGCAATGCCTCCCCCCCTGCAAGTTAAACCAAAGAACATTTTGCTTTCAACCTTTTGAATTTTCTTTTTTCCCCCTCTTCTCTGAATAGCCTTCTGTAGAGAGTTCCTATGCTCTGTATTAGAACCTAGGATTATAACATTCCGGATACAGTGTAAATAAACCTTTCTCTTGGCACACAGTAGGGACTTGTTAAACACTGAATCAAAATATTAGTTCAAATTCAACTATGTAAGGATAAGGCCTTTTCAAAAAAAGTGTCTTGCTTGAAAGATAGAGGAATTGCTTTGGTTTGAGTATTAATATCTCACCCTCCCCAATCATACATTAGCGTCTGGTACTTGAAGTTTTGGTGTGGACTTCCTCTGAGTGAGACCACTGCTGTTAGGGCAGAAGTTTGAGCTGGACACCTTTTACCACATGAGGAGACAAGGGCCATATGTGAATCAGATACTGAACCCACTGGTACCTTGTTTTTTACATCTCCCTGCCTGTGGAACTGTAACCAGTACATTTCTGATATTTATAAGTAGTTATCCTATCTAAAATAGTTTGTTATAGCAGCCAGAATGACAAATAAATTGGTGTTACTAGATTTAAAAAAAAAAGTCCAAATGTAATGTACTGGTTATAAATAAATAAATATGAAACATATCCAATTGTCAATCACAGAAGCTAATGTTCAAAGCTGTGTGGAGCAGGGCACATGCTTGTAATCCCAGACTTGGGAGATAGAGATTGAGAAGATAACTTGGAAACGTGCCCAGGCAAAAAGTTAGTGAGACCCCCCCCCCCCATCTCAACAAAGGAGCTTCGCATGTTGCATTCCATCTGTAATCACAGCCTACCCAGGAGACATTTGCAAGAAGGTTACAACGGTTGAGAACCATTGCTGAGCAAAAACTTTGAGATTCTCTCTCTGGGGGGTGGGGAAGGCAAAAAGAGGGGTGTGGCTAAGGTAGTAGAGTACCTCCAATAGAATACAAGACCCCAAGTTCAGACCCTAGTTACTAGAGCTGAGAAAATAGCTCTGGGTTTGAAGTTAGTTGTTTGGGGATTTTTGTTTGCTTTCAGCAATACTGATCTTGGAACTACCTTGGACTTGCCAAGTCCCCAACCCTTTTCAGCTTTCTTTTTTTTTTTAAATATTTAAAATACAATCTGTCATATTGTCCAATCCTGCCTGGACTTCCTATTTACACTTCCCAAATAGCCTTCATCCTAACCTCAGCTGTCATAGTAGGTAGGATTACAGGCATGATCATGCAACTCCACCTGACTGGAAAGGTATTTTTAAAGGTATTTTCTTCATTCTCTCCTTTGGCATTATTTGATGGAGACATCTTGGGTGGAAAAGAACCTGTCATTTATTCCATAGATGGGGATTTTGCCCAAAGAGTGTTTTAGAGAGTTCCGTAATGTACTGTGTACACAGGTAAAGAATTTCCAAAGTAATTCATTACAGCAGTACATACTTTATTTCATTTTTTTCCTCTTATTGCAGAGAATTGGTCTTCCCCAAACTGCCAACCACTGATGGGACTTATCAGTACAGCCCATGTGATGCAGAAGGAAGAAAGAATTCTAATTTTTAGTGGCCCTAAAAAGCAAACGTCCGAACTAAGGGAGCAGTCACTGTCTAGGATGCTTTGTGTTATCATAATCTAAGTATGACTTTGGAGGGGTTTGTGCTGGCATTTAAAATACTATGGCCAAGAAATAGCACATATTATTTGTGCTCACTGCTAGTTAACCAGGACTGGCTGCACAGCTCAGTGGCATCATCACAACAAACTGCCTACAGTCTCCTGACCAATGGTGTACAATGGTGGCATAGCACACCATTCTAGGACTGGTGGGCCCGTGCTTTAGCAGCATGCCTAGACCATCTTGCCACTGTCACCCAAGTCTTTCATTCTCCCTGGTAACCATTGCCATATGGCCACCAGCTTATAGAGAGACAAAATGTGATCTCTCCAATTTCCATGCTAAGCCTTGAACTCAGGGGGCTGATGCTTGCTGTTCTCAACACTACTCTACCACTTGAACCATGCTGCCACTCCAGAGTTTTGCTGACCATGTTGTAGATTAAAGTCTCATGGATCTTTCTGTCCAAACTAGCCTCAAACTACAATCCTCCAGATCTCAGTCTCCTGAATGATTAATTTCAGGCATTAGCCATTGGTGCCCAGTTTATGAATACAGCATTGTAGTTCCTATCTTATCTATTTCATGCCAATCTTTTATATTTTTAATGCTGTATACATTTCATTTTCTAAAGACTTGTTTACTTGGCAAGAATACAGTGAGCAAGAGCTTCTAAACAGCTGAAGATGTTGTGATTGTTACTAAAATTTGAGAGTTGATCTTGAGTTGTTACTTTATTGCAAATATCAACTTTTTTTTTGCCAGTCCTAGGGATTGAACTCAGGGTCTGGGCACTGTCCTTGGACTTTTCTTAAGGCTAACACTCTACCCTTGAGCCACAGCATCACTTCATGACTTTCTCTGTGTATGTGGTACCAAGGAATCAAACCCAGGGCTTCGTGCATGCTACTATATGAGCACTCTACCACTAGGCCACACTCCCAGCCCTTCAACTGTTTTATATAATCCCATGACACAAGACATTCTCATGCAAATGTCTTCTCAACTTGTTCATTGAATCTACATGTTGTCCATTCAGTAATTATTCATTCAGTAATATGTGTCCTGATGTTCATTCAGTAAATAACCTAATTGATGCCAAGCACTCTATTCAGAACTAGCTATATGGTATCAGGGACTGGTGGCTCCTGCCTGTAACAAAGGCACAAAGTATTATGGGAATATGTATAAACAAGCAAGTCACAAGCTGGCAGGAAATATACAGGACTTGACACTTCTTGAGCAAAGTCTTAAGGAGAAGTGAACTCCCCCTGATCAGAAAGATTGAGGGACATTCTCAGATGGTCTGAGAACGACAAGCTTATTGTAGGGAACCTCTATAAAGGCTGAAAGCCCTCAGCTCCTAATTGGGAAAGACTGCAGATGCTCTCCAGATTCTGATGGTTGGGTATATAAGGGATTACAAGCGTATGTTCACCTTGCATCAAGTTAAGACCATAATTGGTAGTGAGCCTGTAGTAGTCTGAAAAATATATTTTGTGAGCTGGGCACTGGTGGCTCATACCTGTAATCCTAGCTACATAGAAGGCTGAGATCTGAGAATCATGGTCCAAAGCCAGCCTGGGCATGAAAATCCCTGAGACGCTTATTTCCACTTAACCACAGAAGTGGCGCTGTGGCTCAAGTCATAGAGCAGTAGCTTTGAGCTGAAGAGCCCAGGCCCAGAGTTCAAGCCCCGTGAATCGGGAAAAATAAAAAAAGAATATATTTTCTTTTTTTAATATTTTTTATTTTAATTAATAAAAGGGTTACATGATATTTGCCAGATAGAAGGTGCATTAATTCACATACATTGATACCCTTTCACATGTCTTGGTCCCCATTACTCTCCCCACACACCCCCATCTTGGTTTTTTCCCCTTCCCTATCCAATTTCAAATAACCAAATACAAATATATCCAATATATCCGATAACAAAGTGAGATACTGTAACACTATGAGATAACCAAGGGACAGCAAAAGAGATGAGAGATAACATAGTACATTAAGGACAACAATCATTCATTATATGGCTTTTGTTTCAATATCCTAGAGGTCCTTTCAATTAGCTTCATACTATATGGCCTTATGTATCAAGGTTTTGCTCTATCGCAAATCTCTGCTAGTAGAGCCCAAGGTTTCTACTGATTATGACAAATGAGGGAAACCATTGAGCCTATGTTCCTTTGAGTCTGGCTTACTTCACTTAATATGATTTTTTTCTAAGTCTTTCCATTTCCTAATAAATGGGGCAATGTCATTCTTTCTGACAGCAGCACAGAATTCCATTGTGTACAAATACCACATCTTGTTGATCCATTCATCAACTGAGGGACATCTAGGTTGGTTCCATATCTTTGCTATGGTAAATAGTGCTGCAATGAACATCATTGTGCTAGTGGATTTAGTATGTCCTTTTTTCTGGATGGTTGGGTAAATTTCTGTCTAAACCCAAAAGTGAATGCAAGCAATACTAAATGTCAGAGCTTCCAATTGCTAAAGAAAAGCTAGAAAATCACAATCCTATGAAAACTGGAATAATTGAACACTGATAACTTGCCCATGTTTTATTTATTTATTTTTTTTGGCCAGTCCTGGGCTTGAGCTCAGGGCCTGAGCACTCTCCTTGGACTTTCTCAAGGCTAGAGCTCTACCACTTGAGCCTCAGCACCACTTCCGGTTTTTTCTATGTATGTGGTGCCAAGGAATTGAACCCGGGTCTTCAGGCATGCTAGTCAAGCACTCTACCACTAGGCCAAACTCCCGGCCCTTGCCCATGTTTAAAATACACAAAAGTCCTTATACAGATTTTGAGCAGTGTAGTTTATGTGTGTATGTTTTCAAGATATTTTAATAAAAATATCAGATTATATTTTCACTTAGACTATCCTGTAGTCATATTCCTTAAACTATCTTGATTTAGTTTAAGTTTTGAATTTACTAATTGCGTATTCTTTCTAGTTCTTTTCATGTTTTGCTTTTCTTTTGTCTGCTTGCTTCTTGTTTTTTATTTGTGCTAGTTCTGGAACTTGAACTCAGAGCCTGGGCCCTGCCCCTGAGAGTTTCTTTTCCTCCAGCTAGGGTTCTACCACTTGAACCACAGCTCCACCAACAGCTTTTCGGCGCTGAATTGAAGATAAAAGTCTCATGGACTTGACTGTCCTGGTGGCTTTGAATCACAATCCTCAGGTCTACCCTCCTGAGTAGCAAGGACTACAAGAGTGACCCATAAAAAAAAAAAAAAAAAAAAAAAAAGAATAAAAAAATGGCCGGGAGTTTGGCCTAGTGGTTAAAGTGCTTGCCTAGCATGCATGAAGACCCAGGTTCGATTCCTTGGTACCACATACATAGAAAAAAAAGCCGGAAGTGGTGCCCAAGCCCAGGACTGGCAAAAAAGAAAAAAAAAATAGAGTGACCCATGGGTACCTGGCTCTTTCTGTTTTAAGCCACATTTTTCCTCCATTCAAGAGTCAGAAGTAGGTGATGACATCTCTGTTCTGTTCTATAAACGTAAAAATGTTAGAAACACTGAGTAGGCTAGGAATGTGGCTTAGTGGTACAGTGATTGCCTAGCATGTATGAAGCCCTAGGTTTGATCCCTCCGTACCACAGAAACAAAAAAAAAAAGCCAGAAGTGAGGCTGTGGATCAAGTGGTACAGCGCTAGCCTTAAGCAGGGACAGAGCCCAGGCCCCGAGTTCAATCCCCTCAATGAGTAAAAACAAAACCAACAACAACAAGAAACACCAAGTATTCCTTCCCAAGGCATATGCAGTTTCTTGTAAATTTGTCTAGTGGCTATACCAATATTTTCTTTTACATTTCTTTTTAATATCAGTATTGGGGCTTAAACTCATAACCTGGGCACTATCCCTTATTTTTACTTAAGGCTGGCACTTGACCACTTGAGACACAGCTTCACTTCTGTCTTTTTAGTTGTGAATTGGAGGTAAGAGTCTCATAGACTTTTCCCTGCCTGAGTTACCTTTGTACTGCGAGCCTCAGACCCCCAGGCTTGTGAGTAGCTAGGATTATGGGCATGATCCAGCAGCATCTGGCTACATCTATCTTCTTAGAATGTCTCAATTCATTTAATAGGTAGGTCTTTAAATGCTTCACATCAACGTGGCTCTATAGGACATACAGTTTTACTCAGCTTTCTTCACTAAGAGAAAGTCATCTTTCTTCACTTTTATTCTATAATTTATGTGTCATAAACAAAATTTCTGTTTTATATGTTCCATGAGTTTTGAATACAAAAGGTTTAGTATGAACAAATTAGGTTTTAAGTGAACTTTGGGGTAAATAAATGTTGTAGGCAAAACAGCCTCAGGTATCCAACTGCCTGGAATGTATGCCTGGTTCAGCACATTACTATGCCGATAGCCTTGAGCAAGTCTCCTTATTTCTTTCTGCCTCATTTTCCTCATCGATGTGATGCAATAGTATCTCCAGGAGTTAGTGACGCATACAAGAATTTCCACATGGGGTTAGTACTCAGTAAGGGACAATGTTTGTTTCTCTTGTTATTAATGCTAAATTTGTCCTTAATATTCTAATAGAAAAGAAATCCTAGGATAGAAAGGGTGTGGAGAGAAATACTTCCTAGTTGAGTGGATGGTGTGTTGTTGGTAGACAAGCCAAATAATAAGTATGACCTTTATTTAGTAATTAAGACCTCTATTTATTAATTTTGAACTCTATTTCTGTATTTCTGGGATTGTTTTTCTTGAAAGATTTTAGAGAAATTTTTTTAAATGAAAGTAGAATTGCCAATATGGCGATTCCTCAGAAGACTAAACATAGAGCTCCCATAAAACCCAGCAATTCCACTCATGTGGCATTTACCCACATGTCCAGAAACAAGGCTATACTTAAACCACTAGCACAACAATATTCATTGCAGCATTATTTGCCATATCTAAGCTATAGAACCAACCCAGATGCCCCTCAGTAGATGAATGGATCAAGAAGATGTGGTACTTATACACAATGGAATTCTATGCTTCCATTAAAAAGAATGACATCACCCCATGTGTAAGGAAATGGGAAGCCTTCGAAAAAATCATGTTAAGTGAAATAAGCCAGACCCAAAGGAACATAGGCTCACTGATTCCTTCATTTGTAATAATTAGTACACATGTAGGATTCTCCTAGCAGAGGATCACAATTGCTCAAAAGCTATGTACATATGGTGTCACACAGAATGAGAGTAAATGAACTCTAGAATATGGAAACAAGAGGTTTCTCTTTGTGATTATTGATCTTTTTTCCTTCCTTCCTTCCTTCCTTTTCCTTCCTTTTCCTTCCTTTTCCTTCCTTCCTTCCTTCCTTCCTTCCTTCCTTCCTCCCTTCCTTCCTTCCTTCTTTCCTTCCTTCCTCTTCCTTCCTTTCTTTCTCTCTCTTTCTCTCTTTCTTTCTGTCTTCCTTTCTTTCCCGGTCATGGGACCTGGACTCTGGGCCTGGGCACTGTCCCTGAGCTCTTCAGCTCAAGGCTACTGACCTCCCCTTGAGCCACAGTGACACTTCCGGTTTCCTGGTGGTTAATTGAAGATAAAAGCCTCACAGGCTTAGTGCCCAGGCTACTTTGAACTGTGATCCCCTGATCATAGCCTCCTGAGTAGCTAGGATTACAGATGTGAGCCACAGTGCTCGGCTTGTGATTGTTGTTCTTAAAGAACTATGTGAAGTTATTTCTTTTTTCTTTTTTTGCCCTTATGGTAAATCTTATGTGGCTACTGTATCTGACTTTGTTACCTGGTATATCGTATATATGTTTATTTGAAACAGGGAAGGGAAGGGGGAAAACAAGACAATTGGGGAGCGGGTCGAGGGAGGGAAAGGGAGACAAAAGCATGAGAGGGGTATCAAGGATGGAGAAGTAATGTACCCATTACCTGACAAATGTAACTGTAACCCTTCAGTAAACTACAATAAGAAAACAGAACGGCACACAGAACAGAATTCAGCGCAACCTTTTTCTTTTTTTTTTTTTTGGCCAGTCCTGAGGACTGAACTCAGAGCCTGAGCACTGTCCTTGGGCTTTTTCAAGGCTAGAGCTCTACCACTTGAGCCACAGCACCACTTCTGGCTTTTTGTATATATGTGGTACCTAGGAATGGAACCCAGGTCTTTATGCATGCTAGGCAAACACTCTACCACTTGACCACACTCCTGCCCCCACCCTTTTTATAAAGGTCCTACTGCTTGAATTGTGGGTCTAGGTGCTGCCCCTGAACTTCTATGGCTCAAGGCTAGCACTCTACCACTTGAGCCAGAGTGCCATTTCCAACCTTTTCTGAGTAGTTTATTGGTCATAAGGATCTTGTGGACTTTTGTGCCCTGGCTGGTTTTGAACAGTGATTCTCAGATCTCAGCCTCATCTATAGCTAGGATTACAGATGTGAGCCACTGTGCCTGCTCAGTGCAACAGTTTTCAGGCATTTTTAACAACACAACAAAAAGCCCTTTAAAGACTTTCAGAAGCTGTGATCCTACCTATTAGGAAGCTAGGATCTGAGGATCTAGTTCAAAGCCAAAGAATATTTGTGAGACTTTTATATCCAATTAACCACTAGGAAGCAAGAAATGGAAGCCTGGCCAGCTTGACTGAAAACGCTAGGAAACAGTGCTCAGGACCTGAATTCGAGCTTCAATACCAACACACACACACACACACACACACACACACACACACACACACACATCCCACAATGGAAAAAAGTCCTCTTGGTTGCTTGAAAATGTGAGGTCAAGAGTGAGACTTCATTCCCTGCCTCCTGTTGACTTCTTTGTGTCATTTCTGAAGCAGTGTACTAGCAACATCTATCATTTGACAGCGAGAGGACTGCTTATTCTAATATGCTGTGAATGCTGCTGCTTGTAAACCCTTTGCTGTCATTAAATGTCCTCATTTGATCCAAAGATGTGATGGAGTGAGGAAGGAGAACATTAAGAACCTGGTTCTGGGACCTCACCAGGAAGAAAGGAGCTGAAAGGAATTCTACTTCTGCTGCTCTACCCAGCTGTCTCATTGATGTCCACAGTTCTGGACTCTTGGTTCTTTTCAGTTCTGATTCTCACACATTCAAAATAGATAGGCGTTGTTTGTAATCTTGGGAAAGACAGTCAGATGCGTGTCTTCTTTCACAAAAGTGAAAGAAGCCACAAAAATGAAGAAAGAGATGTCTCAGACTTCCATGCCTGTGGGGCTTAAAGGCCATGCTGGTTTAAAATACAGATTTGTTGCTTACTCTGTGCTCAGAAAATCAGAGTTTTGTTGAAATCAGAACCAGGTATGATCCAACAGTTCAAACTGATTTAGGACACAAGAAGTAAGAGACATGGATTTGACTGAAAAAGCTTTATTTTTGGTTTTATTTTGTTGTCACTTGTCTCTTTCACTTTTGTCACGTAAGTGAGAAAATGCAGTGTACACTGAGCACTGGTGACTTACTCTTGTAACTGCTCAAATCCAGGCTAGGCTGGTCTGTGAAACTCTTTTCCCAAAATAACCAGCAAAAAGCCAGGCTGGACAAATGGGTCAAGTGATAGAGCACCAGCGGAGGCAAATATGATGCTCTAAATTAAAACTGTAGCACTGGCATCAATAAGAAAAATACCGTATCAAGTCTGCTTGATGAGGAAGGTTGTCAACAATCCTTTTTTTTTTATCTCTAGTCTGACTTTTCCTTCAAACCCTTTTTATTTTCATTTTCATTGGCTTTTGTTTGCCTGTTACTAGATTTGAACTCAAAACCTGGCATTCTTGCTTGGCTTTTTCTGCTCACAAATGCTGCTCTACCACTTGAACCATATCTCCAGTTGAACTTTATTTGCTGGTTATTTGGAAAGAAGAGTCCCTCAGATATGTCTGCCCAGGCTGGCTTCATGCTGTAATGCTCAGATCTCAACCTCCTGACTAGCTAACAGCATAGGCATACTTGATCAGTGTCCAGCAAGAACATTCATTCTTAAGAGCTTTTTTCTTAGTTCATCTTTTCTCCCAGTTTCTAGTTCTGTTGTCTTTCTCAGTTTTTGCTAACATATTATGCCTATTTGTGATGGTCAATTGTGCCATCTACACAACTGTTCTGATTCTCAGTTACTGTGGGTCAAATGACCATCCTTGATTTGGGAGCAATCCTATAAGACTGGATGGAGGAAGAGATGGTTTTTAAGGATAAACTAAGGTAAACGTTTTCTGAAAATAGGAAAACGGATCCTTGTTTGCTAAAGCTATAGATATTCTACCACACATTTTTAAGGAATGAGAAGAAGAATGAACTCAAACACTATGTTACAAAACTATAACCAGTATACCAAACTTTTGTGGATTTTGGACTATAAGGAGAGCAGATGGGGCCTAGTCCAGGCAGAATCCTTGAGCCAGTGGCTTCCAATATTTACTTCAGGGTTTTGAAATAGAGTACTTGAGCCATAGCACCACTTCAGGCCAGCTTGCTTGCCTTTCTCTTGCTCTGTTTCCTTCCTTCCTTCCTTCCTTCCTTCCTTCCTTCCTTCCTTCCTTCCTTCCTTCCTCCTTCCTTCCTTCCTTCCTTCCTTCCTTCCTTCCTTCCTTCCTTCCTTCCTTCCTTTCTTTCCTTCTTTCTTTCTTTCTTTCTTTCTTTCTTTCTTTCTTTCTTTCTTTCTTTCTTTCTTTCTTTCTTTGCCAGTCCTGGGCCTGGACTCTGTCCTTGGACACTTTTTGCTCAAGGCTAGCATTCTACCACTTGAGCCACAATACCACTTCCAGCTTTTTCTGTGTATGTAGTTCCAGGGAATTAACTTCCTGCATGCTAGGTGAGTACACTACCATTAGGAGAGGGTTACTGGTCCCTGAGCATTTTATATGTTCTGAAGACGATTCACATGCAGATCATCAGTGACATGTGCTTTGCCTGGCAGTGGATTTTGAGAATTATTTTCTCATTTCAAACATACCATAATGTTATTATTCCAAAATCTTTGCAGGCAACCTGGGAGTTGGCTTGTGCAATTGAAGAGACAACACAGCTCCAGTTACAGAGAAGTACAAAGAAGTGAGACAAACAAGCAAGACAGTCATTGAATTCTGTTTTGACTTTGTTATCAGTTTGTTTTTATTTAATAATCTTGGGCAAATATAGCCTATTCCATCTCACAGATACAACCCTAGCTGGGATCTCTGTATCGCTGGTTCTTTTTACTGTTGGAAACCTAATGGATATACACAATATGCAGACAATAGGAAGGAGTAGCTAGATTATAATCTGAGTCAAAGAACTGAGTTTGATGATCACCAGATATATCTTACATGTGTTGTGTGCAAGTTAATAGAAAAAATGAGTTTGATGAATAGATGATAACATTTCAAGAAAAGCTATTGTTGATTTTCTTAAATCATTCATAGAATTAATACAATAAAATAAGTCTCATTCTTGGTTTTGTGTGTGTGTGTGTGTGTGTGTGTGTGTGTGTGTGTGTGTAAACCATTAGTTTCAAGAGGCTTCTCCACATCTGCCTAGTCTATGTTCATCTTCAGCAAAGCAACCAAGTAGGCAAAAGAATTTTCAACAAATGATGCTGGAGTATTAAGTGTCTGGAAGGTGGTGGATGGGAGAGGACCAGATCTGTGTCTTACACTATATACTAAACTTCAATGCAATGGATTAGAAACTGCACATACAAGCTAACCATAATAAAGCATTTAGACAAAAATATATTGTAACTCAGGGATAGACTAAGATTTTTTTAGGTAAGCAATAGAAAATAATACCCATCAAAGGAAGCAAAAATAAAAAAGAAAAAACAAAGGTCAACAACATGTTGAAATTGGAAACTTACTCTTACTTGAATGAATGAAAGCAAGGCTAAGAGAGACATCTCGAAACCCCCAACAAAACAGATATTGACTAAGAGGAAGATTTCCTCTCTGGTGCCTGTAGTTCAAGTCATGTTGACTTATCAGTGTTAGAGGCTAACTCTCAGAGATGAATACGGGGGAAAGCAAGCGCAGCCAGAGTTTTCATGCAATCCTAAATCAAGGACACAAAAAGCTTCAGCAAAGGAAAGGAACTCAGACAACCTGTTCTCCATGTCTCTCCTCTGTCTCTTTCTTCCTCATGATATTTCAGCTTCCTCTTCTCCTCAATTCACATTAATTGTGGCTACCAGTTGAGTGTGAGCCATGGATGTCAGTCAAGCCATCAGAGGAAGGAACATTTTCCTGTCTTTCACAATTCTTGGAGAATTACCCAGTTAATCCATTTCGATCAATGTCAGCCCTTTGTCCAATAAACAATAGTTAAAGAAACCATAGTTCTGTTCATCCTTAAAAAACTGGTTGAAAAAAAAAAGGTATTCTAGTCAATGCCACCATTTCTTCTTCAGTAGGTAAGAGACAGAGCTGACAAAAATTTTTACACTTGGTCCTAAGCTTTAATGGCTTTGATTTTTAGTGTGTTGGTATGCTAGCTCCTCTGATGATGTTATATCAGCCTGTCTTTCTGCATATTCACATAACACAAATATAAATGATTCATTTTTACAAATGGGCACGTTTATTTGTAAATTATTAGCCAAGATCTATCTAAATGCAGACACACTTTGTTTTAGTCTGGATATACAATAAATTAAATAACTTTAATCAACTTCAAAAACAGCAAATTCCAAGACAATTAGGTTAACTTTAAGAACTCTTATTTATTGCGTTAACAGATGGTAAATTAAAAAACAATGAAGCTAATTTTTAAAACCATTCACTGAATTAAAAAAAACCCAGACTTATTTGACAAAACTGTTTTTAAGCTGGTTTTTCAACCCAATAAGCATATTTTAAGACTCTAATTTGAGGGGCTAAAGATATCAAATGAATTTTGGTGTGGAGCGTACTTAGACTGAACTCATTTTATTAAAGCTATAGAACTCTTTGAATTAACATTTTTGTTTGTTTGTTTGTTTGCTTGTTTGTTTGTGCCAGTAATGGGGTGTGAACTCAGGGCCTTGCACTCTCCCTTACCTTTTTCATTCAGGTTGGTGTTGTACCACTTCAGCCACACCACACCTCCAGCTTTTTGTTGGTTAACAGGTGATAAGAATCTCTCATTTGCCTGCCCAGGCTAGCTTTGAACCAGGATCCTCAGATCTGACTAGCTAAGATTACAGATTGCACTTTGCTTGAAAAAAACAATCTTTGTATGGGAATTAATGCACCATCTATCTGGCAAATATCATGTAACCCTTCTATTAATTACAATAAAAATATATGAAAAAAAGAAAAACCAATCTTATGTATCAACAGTAAAAATACAAGAAATAAGTCTATCTTAGGTATAGAGATAGACTCAGTGTGCTCTCTAGCATGGTCTTGTCAGCTTTGTATTGCTGGTCCTGATAAACTTTGGGCATTTCTTGTGCTAGCACAACAGAAATTGCTTCTGGCTGGAACTTTGTTTCTGCATCTTAATGGTCAAACATAAAAGACTTCTCTGTAGTATGTTTTTGAGTCTTATATGTCAGTAGCTTGAAAACAAATTTTGTTATTGTTTTTTCTATGCTTTCTAATTGTAAGTTGCTAAAAGGTGAGAATTTTGTGAAATATAATGAATGCTGGGCGGGGTACTACCTTATAGATTCCCACTAAGTTGGATCTTCTCGCAATTTTTAGACTTGTAACATTTAACATTTAACACCTAGAAACTATGGTTGCTTCCATGTGAGAATTCAAACACTTGTACTCTCTGAGGTTTTATAGGTGGAATTAAAGACAGGGCCATTGTACATTAAGAGAAAGATTTTCACCTTACTAGCTGTTATTAGTTTGATATAACAGCATACTTAGAACTAAATCTACTCACATAGAAATGAAATTGTTTCATATATGCATTCTGGAATAGATTTATTTAAACAACTCTTTGCCCAACTCATGTTACTTCTTTACAGTGGCCAGTCAGAAACAGGTGTGATTATTTCATGGTCTAAGATTTACTATTGCTTTGCATTGTAAGTATTTTTTAACCAATAATATTTAAGGCTATAAACAGTGCCAGTGGTACACATCTGTAATCTTACTCAGGCGGCTGAGGATTCCAGTTTGAAGGTAGCAGACAAATCTGAGACTCTTACTCTATTAACTAGCTAAATATCAGAAGTAGAGATGTGGCTCAAATGATAGAGTACCATGTTTGAGTGAAAAAGCCAAGCAAGATCTCAAGGCCCTGAGGTATACACCACACACACACACACACACACACACACACACACACACACACACACACACACACCCTTCACATACACAGAGACTATAATATACAAATCTTTATAATCAAATTCATTCATTGTAATCTGAGTTAAAAACACATCATGATGACTGCTTTAGTAAAAAACAAAACACAAAACTATGTTGTACATTTGAAATTTTAGCTCCTAACTCCTTTCCCTTTGAAACTTATAGTAACTCTTTGAGAATATGAACATTCCCAGGATAACAAGAACAAGAACAGAGTAAATAAATGAGAATAGATCATGTTTAAATGAAAAAATAGAGTAGGTAAAATTTTTGTTTTACAGAAATAGAAATCAGAGATCAGATGGCAAATTTTATGACTCCTTTACACATCTATAGAAATGAATTAGGAGTTAAAGGAAAACTCAACAGAGAAAATGATGTGTATGGAATGTAAGCTTCTTCAGGACTGGAGTTCTGCTCCTAACAGAAGGGTTACCAGATAGTATTGATATTACTATTGCTATTTATATTACTATTGAGATTGGATGGTTTCTCAAAATTATGAGTACAATAATCAATTCTCCTCTAAAAATTACAGTATATGGATCAGAAGATAAAGTGTAGCTTATTAAAAAAAGAATATTGTGCATATATAAAATTTGCACTAGCTGGGCGCCAGTGACTTATATCTGCAATCCTAGCTATTCAGGAGGTTGAGATCTGAGGATCAAGGTTCAAGGCCAGTCTGGGCAGAAAAGTCCCTGTGAGATACTTATCACCAATTAACCACCAGAAAACTGGAAGTGGAGCTGTGGCTGAAAGTGGTAGGACACTAGATTTGAGCTGAAGAACTCAGGGACAGCATCCAGTCTCAGAGTTCAAGCCACCACTACCACCACCAACAACAACAACAAATTGTACTAACACTGTACAAATTCTTTAGAGCAAAATGCATTGACTCAAAGCAAATAGAGTAATAGAATAAAAGGACGAAATGGGATGAGAGATAAATATTTGTTGTTAGTTCATTTTTAAATTCCTAGGACAGAGAAAAATCGTGGGGGTATATACAATGAAATCATATTTGTGATTTTGGAGATTGCCTTCATATTTTCAATGAAAAATAAGAACTTTTAAAAGACCTTGAGTAAATTTTTCTGTTTCTCTCTCTCTTTCTCGTTTTTTGTTTTGTTTTTTTAAATTTATACTCAGTGCTTCAGAGTTGCTAGGAAGGTGTTCTTGTCATTTAATTTATATAAATGTAAATACTTTAAAAAGTCATCTTATTTTATTTTGTGCCAGTACTAGGGCTTGAATGCAGTTGGTGCTCTACCACTTGAGCCATAGTTCCAGTCTGATTTTTTTCTTTTCCTTTTTTTCCTTCCTTCCTTCCTTCCTTCCTTCCTTCCTTCCTTCCTTCCTTCCTTCCTTCCTTCCTTCCTTCCTTCCTTCCTTCTTTCTCATTGGTCATGGGATTTGGACTCTGGGCCTGGGCGTTGTCTCTGAGCTCTTGAGCTCAAGGCTACCCTACACGAGAACCACAGCGCTACTTCCTCCTGTCGGATTTTTTTTTTGCCAGTCCTGGTCCTTGGACTTTCTCAAGGCCAGAGCTCTACCACTTGAGCCTCAGCACCACTTCTGGCTTTTCTCTATGTATGTCGTACCGAGGAATTGAACCCGGGACTTCCTGCATGCTAGGTAAGCACTCTACCTCTAGGCCAAACTCCCGGCCCCTCCAGTCTGATTTTTTTGATGGTTAATTGGAGATGGAATCTTACAGACTTTTCGACCAGTACTAGCTTTTAATTCCAGTCCTCCAGATTTTAATTTCTTGAGTAGCTAGGATTACAGGCATGAGCCACTGGCACCTGCTTAATATTTTTAATTTTCTATTTTATTTATATATATCATGTTATGGGAAATTGATTTATGCATTTGTAACAGCAATTAAACAATATTTAAAACTCTTTGAAGTACCTGAAAACCTAAGAAACAATAGTTATTTTTGCAAAAGAAAATGGCAGCGATATTGACAAGAGTTGGAAACTTTGTAAAAAAGGTTCAGTAAAGTCAGGCACCCAGTGACTACTCAGGAGGCTGAGGGTTGTGGGTCATGCTCAGCCCAGTTATGACAGTCTGTGAGGCTCTTATCTCCAGTTAACCACCAGATAAATGGAAGTGACTCCATGGCTCAAAGTGTTAGAGTGCTAGCCTTGATCTGAAGAGCTCAGGGATAGCACTCAGGCACAGAGTTCCAACTCCGGGATGGGGGGAGGTAAAGCCATAATAATTAAATAAAATATATTGAAATGAAAGTGAATTAAGAACTGATCTTTAACCGGGTGCCAGTGGCTCATGCCTATAATCCTAACTACTCAGAAGGCTGACGTCTAAGGATTGCAATTTAAATCTAGCTTGTGTAGGAAAGTCTATGAGACAGTTTAGCTCCAATTAACCTCTACAAGACTGAATGAAGGCAGTTGTGGCTCAAGTGGTAGAGTGCCAGCTTTGAATGAAAAAGCTATGGACAATGCCCAGTACTGACACCCAAAAAAAAAAAAAGAAAGAAAAAAAAGAAAAAAAAAGGAAAAGAGAAAAGCATTGATGTTCATGGTTACATAGGTTTTACTAAAAAGTCAGCATTTTTTAATATAATCTGGAGAGGAATTTTTTTTAATTGTGTGTGTGTGTGTGTGTGTTTTAAGGGGTTTTAATTCAGGGTCTTGTGCACATTAGACAGGTGTTCTACCTGCATAATTTATTCACTAGCTGATATTAATCCACTCACTAGCTGCTATTTTGATCACTATATAGAAAGAAGAGAAGAAAATAAAAGTATAACAAGTTGTCATTACAATTTTAAATCATTAGATAAAAAAGCATTTTAGATAAATTGAGGACAATTTAATGTAAACAACAGTTGAATTGGAAGCCAACATTGATTTTCTTAATAATTATAAAAACTAAAAAGTAAACAATGCATGGTCTCTGAAAAAGACAAAGTAGGAGTGAAACAATGAGGAATTAATGGAAGGAAGAAAGTATAAAATAAGTCCAATCAAGCCTAAAAATTATGACAAGTATAAATGGCTTAAACTTTCTTATTCACATGGAAAGATTCTTAGATTAATTTAAAATGAAAGCCTACCAAGACATGTGAAAGGGTATCAATATATGTGAATTAATGCACCTTCTATCTGGCAAATATCATGTAACCCTTTTATTAATTACGATAAAAAATATAAAAAAATATGAAAGCCTAATGATTGGGTGATGCTTTCAAAAGTCATATTTAAAGAAAAATGACAGAGAAATATGTCCCATACAAAAGATTTTCCAGCTTAACATGTTCACATATAAAAGCAGATGAAACAATATAAATATGAAATAAAGCAGATTTTATGACAAGATATGGTAAAGAAGGGAGACTGGGAGCATAGCCTAGTGGTAGAGTGCTCACATGTATGAAGCCCTGGGTTTGATTCCTTGGCACCACATACACGGAACAAGCAGGAAGTGGTGTGTGGCTTAGGTGGCAGAGCGCTAGCCTTGATCAAAAAAGTGTTCAAGGACAGTGTCCAGGCCCTGAGTTCAAGCCCCAGGACTGGCAAAAAAAATAATATATACATATGTATAATTTTTTAAATGCTAAAGAAGATGAGAAAACCTTCTTTATAGTTAGTAATAGCAATGGGGGAATAATGGTACTACAAAGTTATACCATTGAAACAAAAAAGTAATTAATACATTCTATTTTTTAATAATAGACCTCACCATCACAGAAGACTGCATCCATGCCAGTACAAATGTTTGCAAAATTGGAATGAAATATCCAACAATAGTAGATGAAAGAAGAAAATGAAGTAAATTATAATATATTACATTTAGAAACATGAGATAAAATTTAACGCTCATTTCTGATTTTTAAAAATGAAGAAAATATTTCTTGACTATATAAACATATATATATATATATATGTTTTAGACTGGTGGTCAACATAACATCAATGTAACAAGTCTAGAACTGTACATTTAAAATGGATAAATTTACCATAGTGGTTTTGTCACAGTAATAGTATTTTTAAAGCCCAATCACCATAATAAATCTGACTAAACAAAGAACTGTTCAGTGAAAAAGTTGTAACCTAGCTATTGGCTCATGCCTGTAATCCTAGAATCTTCAGAGGTATGAGGACAGTGGTTCTAAGCCAGTGGGGCAGGAAAGTCCGTGACACTCTTGCCTCCAAGTAAATACCAAAAAGCTGGGAATGGAGCTGTAGCTTACTGATAGAGTAGCAGCCTTGAGCAAACAATCTCAGGAACACTCAGGCCCTGAGTTCAAGCCCTAGAACCAACACACACACACACACACACCCCAAGTTGCAACCTATCCTATACTTAAAACAAAAAATATAGTTGGAAACTTAAAAGTAATCCATTAAACCATGAATAAACTTGATGAATTAATAAAACATCAGGAGGCATAAACATTAATATAAATCAGCAGTATTTCTAAGTAGCAGTGATCAATAGCTCACACGACATTTCAGACTTTCATTGTGCAAGAACAACAAACTATATGAAGTTCTATGATTTTTTTTTCTTTTTCAATACTGGAGTTTGAGCTCAAAGCCTCATCCTAGTTAAGCAGGTACTTCCCAAGTTCTAACTTTTGCCTTCTTGCTTCATGGGTACCAAATCTAGCTCTTCATTGAGAAAGGGTCTTACAAACATTTCTTCTGTCTAGGCTGGCTTCAAAACACCATCCTTACAATCTGACATTGAGGCACTGAGGTCCCTACACTGAGACTCTGCTTCCTGGCTCGATGACTAATTTTAACTTGAAATACGTGTCGTACACAAACAAATTTTTTAAAGAACTACACTGATATTATACTACACGATAATAAAAACTACTTTTAAGTGGAAAAGATAACATTTAAATGTCATTAATCCTTTCCAAAATATGTGAATATGTGTGTACATATTTAAATGAAAATCCAATGATACTCCCTCTTTTGTATCTTTGTATTTTTAGGTGATATTTAAAATAAATTTATTTTAGCATAAATCTAAAAAAGAAAATAGGCAAGAAGAACCAAGCTCAATTTTGAGAATGGAGAATAATGGGAAGAGACTATTCTTAAAGTTAATTATAAAGTTATAATAATTAAAGGCATCTAACACTTAAAATAGAATAATAAGAAAATATATGTTCAAAATAAATTTTGCCTATGAATGAAATATTTGATACTTACAGGAGCACAAATCAATGGGAGAGGGAAACATTTTTCAGCATATGGACTGATTAATTTGCAAAAAATCAATGTTTACATTCCTCATATGCACATAATAAATTACCAAAGCATAAACCATAGGAAGTCTAAAGGACATATTTTTAATAGGATCAGGATGGTGTAATAAATCGCATAGTGAACAAATATATAAGACACATACATATATGCACAATGTATATATATATATATATATATATGTATATGTATCGTGCAGGTCCTGCAGCTTGAACTCAGGTCCTAGGTGCTGCCCCTAAGCTTTTAGCTCAAGGCTGGTACTCTACCATTTAAGCTACAGGTTCACTTCTGGCATATTTTGGAAGGTGATTGGAGATAAGCATCTCTGATTTTTCTGTCTAGGTTGACTTTGAACCATGATCATCAGATCTCAGCCTCCTGAATAGCTAAGATAATAAACATGAACCACTAACACCCAGATATTTTACCTATTTTAATACACACATACTATATTTAACTGTATATTTTATAAATGTAACACAAATATTTGCATGTATAAATATATTTGCTACATATAAATACTACATTTTACTATACATATATATATAATTTTTTTGAGCAATCAAACTGCCAGACACCAGTGGCTAATACTTGTAATCCTAGCTACTCAGGAGGCTGAGATCTGAGGATCCCGATTAGAAGCCAGCCAGGGCAGGAAGGACTTTGAGACTCTTATCTCCAATAAATTACAAAAAAAAAAAAAAAAACAGCTGGAAGTGGAGCTTGGCTGAAATGGTTAAGCACTAGCCTTGAGTAAAAGAAGTTCAGGGACAGTGCCCAGGCCCTGCGTGTTCAAGCCCTAGTATTAGCTCACAGGCACATAAAAATATGTGCGAGCTAGAGCTGCAGTTTACAGATAGAACACTTGCCACTCACTCATGAGGCCCAGAATTTGATCCTAGCACAGAAAAAATAATGTGTAAAAGTATTATTGAAAGTAAATATAAACAGTTATTATGAGACTAGAAGCACTATAATTTTATTTTCCCCAAGTATTGCTATTATGCATTTCTTGCATTAGAAAAAAAAGGTGTCTATAGGATGAAGCTAAATGAAAGGATCTCCAGCATATGGAAACAAGAGCTTTATCTTGTGTGATTGTTGTTCTTAATGTACTATGTTATTTCTCTCTTCTTTTGATGCCCTTTGGTTAATCTCATATTGTTACTGTATCTGACTTTGTTACCTGACATATTGTATATATGTTTATTTGTTTATTTGAAATAGGAAAGGGAAGGGGGAAAACAAGATGATTGGAAGGGGGTGGGGGAGGGAAATGGGGACAAAAACATGAGAAGGGGTATCAATGTATGAAAAGTAATGCACCTACTATCTGGCAGATATAACTGTAACCCCTCTATACATTACAATAAAGAAGATAATAAAAAAAGAAGAAAAGGTGTCATTATATATACACTAAAGTGACTGAATACTTTGGGTAAAATCGTGAACAGGGTCCATCCTTCTTGTTACACATATTATTAGGTGTATATTGGCCTTTTGATGTTATATTTCTAACTTCATTATGTAAAATGAAGATAATTATAGAAATGACTAAGGTGACTGCCAATAGCAAATTTACTATTCCATGTTATTTACACAAGTAGCTGGTATTATAGATCTACACAAAGCCAGGTGTGGTGGCTCACGCCAAAATCCTAGCTACTCAGGAGGCTGAGATCTGAGGATCACAGTTCAAAGCCAGCCAGCCCTGGCACTAAAGCCTGTGAGACTCTTATCAGCAATTAATCACTAGAATTAACCAATTAACTCTAATTAACCACTTCTGGTTGGTGACGCTATGGCTGAAGGGGAAGGGTAGTAGCCATGAGCTGAAGATCTCAGGGACAGCACCCAGGCCCAGAGTTTAAGCCCCATGACCAACAAGAGAGAGAGAATCTACACAAGGGGCTGAGAGTTTAGACTAGTGGTAGAGTGCTTGTCTAGCATGCACAAAGACCCAGTACCACATATATATAGAAAAAGCTGGAAGTGGTGCTGTGGCTCAAGTGGTGGAGCTCTATCCTAGAGAAAGCCCAAGGATAGTGCTCAGGCCCTGAGTTCAAGCCCCAGGACTGACAACAACAACAACAACAAAGAATCTACACAAGTACATCCAAGTCAAGTGTCTCAAGCCTGTAATCCTAGCTACTCAGGAGACTGAAATGCCAGAGGATCACAGTTCAAGGCCAGCCCAAGCAGAAATGTTTACACGACTCCATATTTAATTAACTAGCAAAAAGCTGGGCTGGAGATATGGTTCAAGAAGTAGAGCACCATCCATGAGCAAGTAAGCTGAGCAAGCATGAGGCCCTGAATTCAAACCTTAGTAATGAAAGAGAAAAAGAAGGACTACTACCTACATAGCAAGCAATATCTTGGGTTTCTTCCCCACTACTAAAAAACAAAACAAACAACAGATAGTTAAAAGAAGTTATACAAAGATACACAAGCTTAAGTTATTCGATGTTATTTTTCTTTGCAAGCAGTCTATTGGTGACCAGGAAAACTCATCGTGTGTATACTCAGTATTAGTAAGTTTTATTTTATAAATGCATCTTAACTTGTCCTTACTACCAGCTTTCTAGTATGGAAGTTCCTAGGAACCAACCTGCCACTGGTTAAGGCGTTGTTCCGAATTTCTTCTAAGAAATGAAAAAACATTGAATATTGGGTGCATTTTTTTTTATTTTCATGAAGTACAAGTTCCCAGCTGTGTCTCATCTCTGAGTACAGAAACTGTCACTGACACCAATGTCACGTGAAGAGTATCAGTACCAGTGACGTCATTTCTACCAGTTACTTCCAGGACATCTCATCAGCTACCAGAACCACCAGGCTACAAAACAATGGAGACCAGGTTAAGAAACAGGACATTGAACGGATGGATCATACCTATAATCCTAGCTACTCAGGAGGTCAAAATCTGAGGATGATGGTTCTAAGCCAAACTGGGCAAGAAAGACTATGAGACTCTTATCTCCAGTTAACCACCAAAATGCCAGAAGTGGAGCTGTGGCTCAAGTGAAGTATACCAACCCTGACTCAAAATAGCAACCTGGCTTTGAGTTCAAGCCTCCATACCACCATCACCATCATCAACAAAAACAGGACATGTGCTGCATATTGATTTTTTTTTCCTCCTTGAAAATGTGCTTTACAAACTTTTGTTTTCTACCTAACAGATTCAAAGACTTGAGAAGCTTTGGGTGGGTAGTTTTTTTTTTTCATTATTTAAAATAACTTTACTAAAATGGTAAATGGTATATACATCTTTAAGTGATTTAAAATGTCAAGACCTATTTAGCTGTCTTAATGGCTAATGATTATAATGGACATAACTCTAGCCAATTCAACTAAGAGATGTTAACCAGGTAGAATATTGCAATACTTTCTAGAAGGGGTACACATTGGCCCTTTTCTCTCTGTCACTTTGGATGTATCTGGGTTTGGTGATGGTGCAGGCCTCTGCTGTCTGAGAATTTAGCTGGGTTAAGAAAGTCCCAGGCGACCCTCATTTCACTAGTGTCAGCCGACATCTGACTGCCTCGGTCAAGCCTATCTGCAATCCATTGGCAAAAAGTCCTTTGGTTGAAGTCTCTAATAACACCCAGTTGTATAATAAGGAAAATGTTTAACACATTGCTTTAATGTCTAACTTCTGTTTTTCTTGAAGTCTTTAATCCTTTCAAACTTATTCTTAAGGTTTTCTACATAACCCCTAACTCTGGTCTAAGACCCCAAAGCTTTCCTCTCCCCTCCCCTCCCCTCCCCTCCCCTCCTCTCCTCTTCCCTCCTCTCCTCTCCCTTCCCTTTCCTTCTTCCCCTTCCTTTCCCTTCTCTTTTTTTCTTATACCAGGGCTTGAACTCAAACCCTTACACTGTCACTTGGCCTTTTTTGCTCAGAGCTGCTTTTTTATGGCTTGAGCCATGTGAGCCATGCCTCCAAATCAGCTTTCTGTTGGGGTTTTGCACCTTTCTGTCTAGGCTAGCTTGGAATCATGATTGTCCACTTCTCACTCTCCTGAGTAGCTAGCATTACAGGCCTGAGCTACTAGTGTCTGGCTTATACACTTTTTTAATGAGTGTGTTCTGTTATGACATAATTCCTTTTGTTAAGACAAATTTGCTGCCTCAATCTCATACCAATATTTTATCACCAGTGATAAATGATCACTGAAGAAGAGAAGAGTGTGGAATAGTGAATTTTATTCCCCCCCCACACTTTTTTTTTGATCAGTCCTGGGGCTTGGACTCAGGACCTGAGCACTGTCTTTGGGTATTCCTCAAGGCTAGCAGTCTACCACTTGAGCCACAGCACCACTTCTGGATTTTTCTGTGTATGTGGTACTGAGGAACTGAACCTGGGTCTTTGTGCATGCTAGGCAAGCACTCTACCACAAGGCCACACTGGATCAGAGGATTCAACCAGCAATAGTGAATCAGAGATGAGCTATAACAAGGTATGAAACAATGTTACCAGAAGACAATTTCAAGTATTATGTATGAATTGATTTCTTGTAAGTACTATACATTTCATTTTTTTGTTGACTGACATTTCTGGGTCCTGATACCCACTAGAAATTGGGAACAACAGTATTTAACTATTAGGTTTTAGGGACAAGATGCTACCATAGAAAACATTTGGCCTCAGCAAGCACTGCTTTCAGCACCACTTTTATTTATGGAGCAAGATAACAAAGAGAGTCTGCTGTTTTCTTCAACTATATCTATCATTGATTGTTGGTGTTTCTTTATTTCTATATCTCTCTCTTGGGCCAGCTTGGTACTAACTGATTGTCCTCCTGTCTCCACCCATCAGGGATGGGATTACAGTAAAGATCAACCACACCCAGGCTTCCCTGATGATCTTATCAATAAAATGACTGATTAAAAAATAAAAGCTGGAACTTTGATTCCTTAACTTTGATTCCTTCACTCCATTTCTTAACACTGCACTGAGTCTCTTCTCTAAACTAAGAATTGAGTATTTATGGGAGGGGATTAAAAAAAAAAAGGAATCAGGAAAAGATGTTACTGTCATGGAGCCTGGAGCCTAGAAAGACAGGTTATTCAAGGGGGAAAAGGCAATAATGAGACTAAACAAAATACTATCTCTGTTCCCAAGCAAGACAAATAACTTTAACTAAGGTTGCCAGGAAATGTCATTTGGGATAGATGGAGTTTGATTGGGCTTCTGGGACCATTTGGGTAGCCCAAGCTGACTCGAGGACAGTGATCTGGAAAATAGTTCCTGGCTTGGAAAGGTGGGAAGATATTTCCCTGACTAACACCCTCCTCTTCTTTAGCCTTACATCCCTTCACTTGTGGGAGATTAAAATAATCATTGGTCTGTCATTTTTTTTAGGACTCTGGTGATAGTCAATGGGGACTTGCATATGGCAGTTCCATACAAACTATGAAGCACTCCATAAAGGAAATTGGGTAATTTTTGTGTGTGGTGGGTCATAGGCTTAAATTATGGGCCTGGGTGCTGTCCCTGAGCTCTTCAGCTCAAGGCTACTGTCCTACCTCTGGGTCTGGGCGTTGTCTCTGAACTCTTCAGCTTAAGGCTACTAACTTACCCCTTGAGCCACAGCCCACTTCCCATTTTCTAGTGATTAATTGGAGATGAGTCATGTTCTTTAGAGCCAGGGTTGGCTTTGAACCTTGATCCTCAGATCTCAGCCTTCTGAGTAGTTAGGATTACAGATGTGAGCCACTGTGCCCGGCTGAAATGGTAATTTTTAAAATTATTTCCTCCTTGGTACCAGAGCCCTCATTCATGATGGCATTTGACAGTGATATTTTGATTAATAGAAATGTTTAAAGAAGCCAAGTGGTTCAAAGCCAGCCTAGGCAGAAAAGTCCAGTCTGAGATTCTTATCTCTAATCAACCATTTAAAAGCAGGGAGTGGAACTGTGGCTAAAGTGGTTAACATTCCAGCTTTGAGTGGAAAAGCCAGTCCAAAAAGGCCCTGGAAGTTCAAGTGCTAGTATTGTGTGTGTGGAGGTGTGGCTCAAGGGTTAGAATACCCATCAAGTAAGCAAGCTGAATAAGCTTGAGAACCCGAGTTCAAATCTCAGTACTGGAAAAGGAAAAAGAAAGAAAGCAAGAAAGAGCCAGTTTATTTATTTTAATTTTTATTACATTTAAATAATTATACAAAAGGGTTACCATTCAACACATTAGTTTATGAAAATGGTCAATGTTACCCCCCCCCCCCCGTCACTTTTCTTCTTTGTCATGGATTTTGAACTTGGGCACACGGCCTCTGAGCTCTTTTGGTCAAGGCTAGTGCTCTACCATTTTGAGCCTCAGCTCTACTTCCTCATCATTCTTTCTTGTCTCTCCCAACCTCAACTTTCTTAAGTCTGTAGGATATGAATTAAATCTATGACTATATCCTCTTCCCCTTTCTGTCTTAGAGTTTTGTGCAATAATAGGCTATTTGTTGACTAACTGGATCCACCTATGAATGAACAAAAGTGTAGGAAAATATCCACCAGGAACAGGGAACAAGTGGATTCTCTTGCAAGAGTGCGCTATGCTTGGGAGTTGGGGAACATGACTGTGGCTGGTTGGAAGAGGTAAAGGCCAAGGGCTCACAGTTTGATGGATAGAGCAACAACATCAGTACCTTCTGCAAACTCTTCCTTCATCAGGACCTACAGAATGTGAAAGCCAGAGCAGGGGCCTGAAAATCTGTGTTTTTCCACAATCTCTCTGGATTTCATTGATGCTTAGTCAAAGTTTGATAGCCTTGACTTCGCATGGTACCGTGGCTTGAATTTAGGGAGTGGCCACTAAATGTCTTTTAGCTTTTTCACTCAGGGCTGGGATTTTTGGTGGTTAATTGGGGATAAGAATTTCATGGGCTTTTCTGCCTGAGCTAACTTTAAACAGAGATAATCCTCAGATCTCAGGGTGTTGAGTAGCTAGAATTACAGGTATGAACCTTTGGTTGACGGTAGGTCTTCAACTTTCTGTGGAAGGGACAGTAGGAAGAACTTTCAGTTTTTATCATGAAGTGGAGGGGGCAACATTAAGTAGATACTTCCAAACCAATCCAGTGTCTACTGTTCTTAAGACTGGTGCAAACACAGCTACGTCATGAGGTCTGGTGGATACCCATCTCCCCAGGGGAATATTGAAAAGCCTCAGGGAAAACATTTATCCTACAGAAAACAGGGTCAGAACACAGAGGTGCAAAAAGTGAGTTAAGGAGGAAATGAATGAGGACACAGGGAACAGAATATGAGCTGTTCACATTGTCAAGATGACCAATCCAGACAGGCAGAAGGACAAACATCTTCCCTGACTCACTACTGAAAGATAATATCCTGTGACCCAGCATTTGTAGGTCGACCCCACCGATGAAGAGAATCGGTCACCCTAGAACTCACTGAGTTCGAGACCGGGGCAGAAGGCATGGTAATAGAAAAAATATCACTGTTGTTTTCAACCTTGCTTCTCTGAATATTGTTGGTAAACTAGTAGCATGGGATTTACCTGGGATCTGTTAGGAATGCCTATGCTGTGTGTGATGGGGGCACATCTGTAATCCCAGAACTCAGGAGGCCGAAGTAGGAAGATCACAAGTTCCGGGCCAGTCTAGGCTAAATAGTGACTTCCAGACCAGCCCTTCTACTACATAGTGAGATCCAGAAGGAGAAGGAAGAGGAAGAAAAAGAGGAGGAAGGGGTGGAGGAGGAAGTGGAGAAGGAAAGAGGAAGGAAGAAAGGCAAGAAGCAAAGAAGGAAGAAAGGAGGAAGTACCTACTCATAGGCTCCAAGCCAGAATTGCAGACCAGGATCTACCCATTGTCTTTTGGGCTATAATATGATTAATATCCAAACCAAGGAGATTTGAAGCTGAATTTACCTAGGAAGGAGCAGAAGCACCAGAAAAGTTAAGTACCAGAGGTCCCAGAGGTGGAGAATATTAGGAAAATGGAGGCAAATGAAAAAGGAATAGGCTGTACTTCATCCATCAACAGGCAAGGAACATCCAGGAACATCCAGGGTCACACACTTTCCCGAGGGATTAGAGGTTGTGTGTCCGAACTGGGACAGGAGCTAGGGTTTATGGGGTCTAGGCAAAGGGTCAGGGGGGAGAAGTTAATGCAAAAGCCATTGGGTCAAAGGATGAAGGGTAACATAAATTAATTAAGTGGGGCTCTGGAAATGGAGGTAGTTGTAGGGAAATAAAGAAAGCCAAGAAACCAAATTTTGCATGGTGAGACTAGAGCTAGGGAGCTATGCTGTGATTAATCACCCTGTTTCAACCACATCTAGGAAATGTTGGTTCTAAACATGAGTTTTGCTACAAGTAAGCTTGTAAAGAAAAAAATATTTACGTGTTTAATTTTACCATTTTGGTCTCACACTCCTGCATATCATTTCAATGTGCCAAAGAAGGTTTAATGTTCTTCCTTTCAGTCTGCCTCATTCAGTTTTCTTCATGACACCCACTTCTGCAGATTCATTAATAGTGTTTCATTCTCCACCAGCTTGAACATAATTCTTTCACTTGAAGCTTTCAAACCAGTTGTTAAACTCAAACTTGCATCAAAGTCACTAGGAAAGCTTGTTAAAACACAGATTGGCTGGGCCTACCCTCAGGCTTTCGCATTCAGTACATATGGGGTGGAGCCCTAGAATTTACATTTCAAATAAGTTCCCAGGTATGGCTGAGATTGTTAATGTACCAACCTCACCTCCAGAAGTGCGGATCCCAACTATTCAGAATTTAATTTGCATCTTGAAGTCTTGGCTTAAATTCTGCTAGACTAATGGTTCTCCATTGATTGGCCCAAATATATCGTTATGTATCACCTGATGGGTAGTTAGTTTGCGCCACCAGCAAGTCACCATGCCAGTTCAACACACTCAAACTGGTTTATATCCCGTTTCACAAGTTGTATCCTAAGGTGTAAAAGAACCCATCAGATTACAATAAAATTTCTGAACACAAACTCAACAATTGGAGTGGCAGTAACCAACCGCACATTGAGTGCCGTTGTTATAGATGACCCAGGAAATGTAGAGCTTTTTCTTAGTTTCTCTGTCTCTTTGTTCTTCTCATTTTCTACAGAGGAACGAGCAGGCCTTATGTATTTGTGGCATCCTTGGATCCTTCAATTATCCTCCAGGTAAGCCATGGGTTCTACTATAGAGAAGCTGCTGCTTGTTCACAGAACCAGAAATAGTGACCTGCTTGTGACGAGGCCACACTGCTCTTTAGGGATGATATGCCTTGGTGTTTTTTGTTACTACCACAGTCCTGAACGTTTCCCTGTGCAATCTCAGCAGTCTCCCCCCCCCCACCCGCCTCTTCTGCCTAGACCTTTACCATCTACTTAAACTCTCAATTGAAATGAAAATCTCCCTCCCCGCAGGTCTCTGCTTCCCACCCAAAGGCCCTGAGATGAAGAAATGCTTTCAATGTCTCATACACCACCTCTGGGGCTCCTGAGCCTTATGTGATATGTTAGGCCCAAAGAACAGAGTTTCAGGAAGCCACAGGGCAGAAGACTTCTTGATCCTTAGCAGTTAAATTTCCTTTTTTTCCAGCCAGTTGTTAAACAGTAATTATTAACAATTAAATAATATAAATTTGCAGTCCAACCAGCTATATTTACAGCAACAATAATGTGCAGTGGCTCACTCCTGTAATCCTAGCTACTCAGGAGGCTGAGATCTGTAGATCACGGTTCAAAGCCATCTTGGGCACTAAAGTCCTTTGAGACCCTTATCTCCAATTAATCACTAGAAAACTGGAAGTGGCACTGTGGCTTAGGGGTAGGGCAGTAGCCTTGAGCTGAATAGCGCAGGGACAGTGTCCAGGCCCAGAGTTCAAGACCCACACCTGAGAAACACACACACACACACACACACACACACACACACACACACACACACACACACACACACAGCAGCAGCAGCAGCAGCAGCACCAGCAGCAGCAGCAACAACCAAAAATCATCACTTTTGGGCTGGGAGTGTGACCTAGTGGCCTAGTAGTAGAGTGCTTGCCTAGCACAAAGACCCAGGTTCAATTCCTCAGTACCACATATATAGAAAAAGCCGGAAGTGGTGCTATGGGTCAAGTGGTAGAACTCTAGCCTTGAGAAAGCCCAAGGACAGTGCTGAGGCCCTGAGTTCAAGCTCCAAAACAAACAAACCAACAAACAAAAAACCAGTCTCTTTCTGTTTGTTTTCCTCCCTCCTTCCCTCCCTCCCACTTTCCTTCCTTCATTTTCCTTCCTTCCTTCCTGTGTGTGTAGGAAATCTACACTGGGTATACTGCCTATCACACAACTCTTTCTAACTCTACTCAGTGATATCCCAAGATGGAAGAGTATAAGCACAGAAATGGATCTAGATTCCCCCCCCCCTCACCTCCATCCCCTCCCAACCCTCTTAGCCAGTCATTAAACATTTACCTGCACACCATAGCTTAGGGCTAGTATCTGGGAAAGTGAGCCTCTAACCCAATGACCTCCAGTCACCTAGTACCTATCTAGATCTTATAAAGGGCCCTTCCCTGAGGATTAGCTTTAGAAATGTGTCTGTGGGGTAGGGAGTGAACACTAAATAAAACTCTGCTCACCTCTTAGCTATTTCCCTAATCCTAGCCTAACATCTCCAGGTTATTGCTTATCCTTATACATTAAGAATACACATTCATGACCTAATACTTCCCTAAATAGTAGTCTAATTAAACAAATGCAAATCAAGTGAAAGTTACCTAACCAATTCTCTATAATGTCCTCAAAAGCCAGAAACTAGACCAAGAGGAATGAGAGTTTGGCCTAGGGGTAGAGTGCTTGCCTAGCATGCATGAACACCTGGGTTCAATTCCTCCACATCACATATACAGAAAAAGCCTGAGCTGGTGCTGTGTCTCAAGTGGTAGAGCCCTACACTTGAGAAAGCCCAAGGATAGTGCTCAGTCCCTGAGTTCAAGCCCCAGGACTGGTGGGGGAAAAAAAAGATGGAAATTATTTAATATTAGGATGGACTTGACCATAACACATTTGACTTTTCTAATTGCCTATCAAGTCTTACCTAGTATTTGTCTGTTTGAGAAACGGCATTCCTTCTTTTACTAAATACATATTATTCAATTTGCAGAAAGTATCTGCACTATTACAAATAATAAACTGAGATTTGTGCACACTCTTCCCTCCATCTAGTCAGTGCCTTGCTCGGTGATAAGTTTTCTTGTGCTGTTGCCACAGCTTTCTAGATGCCTTATTCTATCCTCAGCTGTCAGCAGCTCTTGTCAGATCACTATTTATTTTACCTGGATACCAATTTTATGCCCTTTAAGAACACAATGCTAGTTTAAAAGTGCATTCAATTTAAATCTACCAGAGAGAGAATGAGTTGGGTGAGTGTAGAGAACATATATTCAATTCTTCCTATTCTCCATCTTTCAAATGTTTAACTTGGAAAGTGGGCTTTTTCACTGCAGCCTAATCAGTTGCCTAAAAAGTTACTACTTTTCTTTTTTTCTAAGTGCCAATACTGGGCTTTGAATTCAGGACCATGGGCTTGTGGCTGGATTTGTCTTTTGTTTTGCTCATGGCTGACACTGTACCATTGGAGACATACCTCCATTTCTATCTTTTTGCTGGTGAATGGTATATAAGACCCTTATGAATTTGTCTGCCTTGACTGGCTTCTGTTAGGTCCACCTGGGAAAAAAAGCCCCCTTTCTTGTTTTCTTTCCCTGGGAAACTCCACATAGACCTCCACTCCTTCTGTTCTTTGTCCAGGAATGTTTGAGACCCTCTCTAGAAGTCCCCACCCAGCCCTTGTATGTAACCCAGGTAAGTAGAGCACCCAAGGGCAATGGATGTCCCCCCAGGCTCTGAGGTCACTTCCTCATCCCCTGAGGTCACTCTCTCATTCACCCCCTTTGGACAGTGAGAGGATCCCCAGGCTCTGAGGTTGCCTCTTCATCTACTCTACTTATAGCTCCCCCAGGCCCTCTCCCTCTATAACCCCTTTCCCTGCCATAAGTTGCCCCTATGCACGGCTGCATCTAGTGTAGGTCAGCAGTTGAGTTCTCCTAATAAACTCTCTTCTGCCTACACTGCATGGATGGATCCTTTCTCCCAACCTTTCAGTTTCAAATTGCAATGCTCAGATTTCAGCCTCCTGAGTAGGTAGCTAGGGTAACAGGCATGAGTCACCCACAAGGGCCAGGTTCATTATTATTTCTTGTTTTAAATGTATGAGTGATTCTTCAGTCATTAGTTTATTGGCTGAGAATGTTGACTGGTTGTGATTCTTTCCAATGAGAAACACTGGCAAGAAACATTTAAATAAGTACCAAATGCTGTCGTGAAAATATATGGCCTATACCAAAGAAAATGAAGAAAACTTACTCTAAAGCAGTAGTTTTTTGACAAGAAATTTATAAACAAAGGCCTGACTGATAAATTGTCTTAGTGTTTTTAGCTGCAGTCATGTTCTCCTGGACTCTATTACTTCAAATGACCTTGTGCTTGCTTTATGACTCATGTACATAATATGTGTTGTTTTGCATTTTTTATATAAGGAAGCAAAATGCTGAAAAATCATAAAAGTTGTAGGGAAAAGGATATTTCTATAATAGAAAAATATAGCCTTAATTTTTTTTTTTGAGATTATAGAAGAATGTGTGGTTTCCTTGCCTAGTGGTAGAGGGCTTGCCTAGCATGCACGAAGACCCGGGTTCGATTCCTTGGTACCACATACTTAGAAAAAGCCATAAGTGGTGCTGAGGCTCAAGTGGTAGAGTTCTAGCCTTGAGAAAAATCCAAGGACAGTGCTCAGGCCCTGAGCTTAAGCCTAGGACTGGCAAAAAAAAAAAAAGATAAATTGATACATGGTTTAGCATTTGCTATAAGTATCTGTGATTGAGGTGATAGATTGGTAAAACCATTTTGATAGGCAAATGGACACAAAAACAAAATAAATGAAACTGTATCTCTTTGTGCAGAAATATTTAGATGACGTGTGTGTGTGTGTGTGTGTGTGTGTGTGTACACACACGTGTGTGTGCCTCTGTGTATGTGTGCCTCTGTGTGTACTGGGGTTTGAACTCAAGGTATAGGTACTGTCCCTTAGCTTCTTTGCTCAAGGCTGGCACTCAACTACTTAAGCCATTGCCCTACTTCTGTTTTTTTGATGTTTTCTAGTGGAGAACAGAATGGAAGAATCTCATGGAATCATGCTGGCTTTGAATTGAGATCTTTAGACTTCAGCCTCCTGAGTAAGGAGATTACAGGCAAGCTCCACAGGCACCTGGCTGAGGCATTCAGTTTTAAGAATGCTTAATAAGAAAATAATGATGAGTGTGTTGACTATGAAGATTAAGTCATTGTTCATCTTGGCATAGCACAGAGAGAGGGACTTAGGAATGCAGGGACAAGGTAGAAAGTGATTTAATAATGTGAGAACAAAACAAGGTAATAATAAGATACAGAATAATTTATCTGTGTAAAACCATCTTATACACATAGATGTGTACCCTGAACACATACATAATACATATATACATAATACATATCATACAATGTCAGTATTATCTGGTTTAGAGTGTGGAATTATTTTCTTTTTTTCTTTACTTGTAAACTTATCTATATATTCTTGACTTCTCAACAAATAAGCATTATATGTTTTAATAAGAAAAATATTTTATTTATATATTTGCCAATCCTGGGGTTTGAACTCAGGAAATGGGCACTAACCTTGAGCTTTCTCAAGGCTAGCACTTTATCATTTGAGTCACAGAGCCACTTCTGGCTTTTTCTGTGTATGTGATACAGAGGACTTGAACCCAGGGCTTTGTGCATGCTAGGCAGGCACTCTAACCACTAGGCCACACTCCTGGCCAGAAACCATTTATTACTGAAATAATAAATTACATCGATATGTTCCCATTTATCTTTTGAAAAGTCAGTAACCTCACATACTTATAACTATAATTAATTGCTGAATTTAAAAATAGAAAACCTGACAATAAATGGTCTTGTGAGGTAATATAGTGATGTGCTTTATTAAGAGATAAGTCATAATATCCTATAAATTATTCCTCCTCCTCCTCCTCCTCCTCCTCTTCCTTCTTCTTTGTTGGTCATGGGGTTTGAATTTAGGGCCTGGGCTCTGCCTCCAAGTCTCTTTGTGCTTAAGGCTAGTGCTCTACCATTTGAGCCACAGCGTGACTTCTGGGTTTTTTGAGTGTTTTATTGGAGATAAGAGTCTCAGAGACTTCTTCCCAGGCTGGCTTCATACTGCAATCTTCATTTCTCAGCCTCCTGAGTAGCTAGGATTTCAGGCATGAGCTACCGGCGCCTAGATAAAAGTCAAACTCATTTTTCTTTTTAATTTTTGTTGCGGAGCTTGAACTCAGAGCCTGAGCACTATTCCTGAGCTCTTTTGCTCTAGGCTAGTGCTCTACCACATTGAACCACAGTACTACATCTTAAATTATTTTCAAGTAAGAAATTATTGTTCTGGCTCAGGGTTAAATTTTCTTGGAACACCACCAGAACAATGATCATTTGCATAGTTATTCTAACTGTGTGTCTTAAGGATTTTTATAACATTCTTGCATAGATAAGATAGCTTCTGGAATCTTTCCTTTGAAGACTTTCTTTGACTTGTCTAAGGTGGTTGGTCCCTCTCTCTCTCTCTCTCTCTCTCTCTCTCTCTCTCTCTCTCTCTCTCTCTCTCTCTCTCTCTCTCTCTCTCTCTCTCTCTCTTTCACTGTGTCTTTCTCTCTTTTGCCAATCCTGGGGCTTGAACTCTGAACCTGGGCACTCCCTGAGCTTCTTTTGCTCAAGGATAGCACTCTGCCACTTGAGCCACAGTACATTTCTGACTTTTTCTGTGTATGTGGTAATGAAGAATCAAACCCAGGGTTTTGTGCATGCTGGCCAAGCATTCTACCACTAAGCCTTGTTCCCAGCCTCTGGTTGATTTCTTTTTCTTTGCCAGTCCTGGGCTTGAGCTCAGGGCCTGAGCACTGTCCTTGGACTTTCTCAAGGCTAGAGCTCTACCACTTGAATCTCAGCACCACTTGTGGCTTTTTTCTATATGTGGTACTGAGGAATTGAACCCGGGTCTTCTTGCATGCTAGGCAAACACTTTAACCACTAGGCCAAACTCCCGGCCCCCTCTTGTTGATTTCTTCATAGAAGTGGTAAGCTGAAATGTATATATGAAGTTTCTATTAGCAGTTAGCCATTACAAACTGTTGAACAGAGGTGATGAGGAGCAGTCTCTAGCTTAAACCAACTACAATATCACTGGGAAATAAATAAGAGAAAATTTAAAAAATAATATAATCTAACTAGAAAATTGACTCTAGAGATAAGAACTATGGTATTAAAAAGAGGCAAAAGATACACATAGACTTGGAGTTCCAGGAAAAGTCTACAGAAAAGCTTGGATTTGCCTTGGCTTTGGATGGGATTTGGGTGTGGAAGATGAGGAAACGGTTTAGCTCCAGAGATCAAGGTCTAAAGTCAGTAGGCTGAATGTGTTTCTTGTGGCTGATGGCCAAGGAGTCTGAGGCTATCTGGCTGAGGAATCTTCAGTTTTCCTGATGAAGTAAGAGCATGCTAAACATCATTGTGGCCAGCCGGGAGCCTCTGCGGCACACTCTGAAGTTTAAGCTGAGAAGTGGCTTCTGTATGGCAGGCTTGAGTTTCCCCCCAATCCTGTGTCCATTCATCTTTTAAGGCTAGACTTTTCCATACGTCCTTCCAGCTTCTTTCTTTCCTGACTGTCCTCATTCCATCATGATAGAAGAGCATGCTAAAACTATTCATTTCTACGAGTCCAAGTATTCTCATAGTTCTTTGAAAAAGTGATTAAGCCTGAGGATCTTGTGATAGCAAAAAATGAGTATCCTCCCAAAGAAGGGGCCATGTTAAAAGAAAACAGGAGTCAACCTGAAATAGCACTTAATAGACAAAGCAGAAACAATTTTAGCAACAAATAAGATACTGAGTGATGAAGCAGAATAATAAAATAGTCACACCCAACAAGCTAACTAGCTAACTAACTAGTAGAGATATCACATTTCCTTACAGAAATTTCCAATAAAAAATTGTGACAGGAAAGGAGGAGATACAAAGCATTATTAGAATACTATACTATTGATAAGGATAGCTGGGGGAAGAAACAGACTTGGATTAGTAGGCAAAAATATCTCAAGAAAAATGGGTATGTGAAGGCTTTGAAGGCCCTACCCTTAAGTATAGTTTTATTTGTCAAGAGAAATGTAGACACTATCTTCATCAAGGGGTCAAGGTTAACCTCATTCTAAGCAGACCTACTGACATATACCAGACAGGATGCATTCCAAAGGGCCTCTCCTTTCCGCACATCCTTTCTTACCAATTCATAACCTCAAATGGCTCATAAGAAAACACAAAACAAGTGCACATTGGAGGGTATTTTGTAAAAGAGACAGGAATTCATCAAAAATGCCATAACCCAGGGTGGGCGGTGTGGTTCAGTTAGTAGAAGGAAGCCAGTGAGGGAAAGTATCATACTAAATTTCACCCTCAGTTTCAGAACAGAAAACAAAACAAAAAAAAGAATATCATAAACCATGAAAAGAATCATTAAGCTGGGCATGGTGGCTCACGCCTGTAATCCTGGCTACTCAGGAGGCTGAGATCTGAGGATCAAGGTTCAAAGCTAGCCTGGGCACAAAGGACCTGAGACTTTTATCTCCAATTAACCTCTAGAAAATGGGAAGTGGGGCTTGGCTCAAGGATAGGGTGGTAGTCTTGAGCTGAAGAGCCCAGGGACACTGCAGAGGCTTAGGGGTAGGTTGGTCACCTTGAGCTGAAGAGCTCAGGTATAGCTAGCCCCCAGACAGAGTTCAAGCCCCATGACCCACACACACAAAAGAATTATGAAACATTGTGGGGATGGGTTAGTAGGTGAGTCTTTCCCTGGCATGCATGAAGCCCTGGGTTCAATTCCTTGGTACCACATACACAGATGAAGCCAGAAGTGGCAGAGCATTAGCCTTGAGCAAAAAAAAAGTGTTCAAGGAAGCTGGGTGTGGTGGATCACACCTATAATCCTAGCTACTGAGGAGGCTGAGATCTGAGGATGGAGTTTCAGTCAGCCTGGGCACTAAAGTCTGTGACACTATTATCTCCAAATAACTACTAGAAGGTTGGAAGTGGTGGTATGGCTCCAGAGGTAGCCTTGAGCTGAATAGCTCAGGGACAATGCCCAGGCTTAGAGGTAAGGTGGTATCTTTGAGCTGAAGAGTTCAAATTCCATGACCAACAACAATAAAAAAAAGTTTCCAAGAACAGTGTCCAGGCCCTGAGTTCAAGCCCCAGGACAGGACTGGAAAAAAAAAATCCTGAGTTTTGGCTCCTGGCAGAGGAAAGAGTAAAATCAAAAATAAAAAAGAATGTTGTGAAAGACAATGGTAAAGTGAGAAAGAATCTGAGATGATACAAATTATGTAAAACATGGGATACTGGATCTGACTTGGGAATAGGTAAAAGACAGCAAAAAACCCTAATTAATCTAAATAAAGTTTGTAATTTGGTTTAGCTAATGGTGTTGTACTAATGGTGGTATCTTAATTGGGGGTGGAACTCAGAGCCTTACACATGCTGGGAAGATACTGTATCACTGGAGCTATGCTCCTTTTGCCTTTAGTTTGTTTTTCAAATAGTTTTACTAACTTTTTTCTGATTTAGCCTTTAGCCACAATCTTCCCACATCTTTCTCCTAGGTAGCTGGAATTATCCATGTATATCTACTGTAACTTTTTGCTTCAGATCATTGTACTGTATTCAGGTAAGATATTCTTATTATTATCCAGGTAAGAAGCTGGGTCAATAGTATAAGGGAACTATGTGCTATCTTTATAAATCTAAATATAGAATTATTTCAAAATAAAAATAAAAATGAAAACATTAGATGGATAGACAGATAAGCAGACAGCTAAAAGAACATTCAATCTTTTTTGTCTCTGGAGGGATTTGACTTTCTTGCCTTTAAAGAATTTCCATACTCTTCCAACCTACATTTAAAAATCTTAATTCTTGCATCTCATATGCTCTTATCTTCTCACTTAAAAATAAAATATGCTGATTTTTGCAGATGGAAGTGAAATGGTTGACAAAGTCTTATTTGCCCTCCAATTACTAGATAAAATTCAGTGTGTGTGTGTGTGTGTGTGTGTGTGTGTGTGTGTGTGTGTGCACTTGCCCTTCCTTGGGCTTAAACTCAATGGCCTGGGTGCTGTCTCTGAAATTTTTGGCTCTCAAGGCTGGCATTCTGCCACTTGAACCACAACTCCAGTTCTAGCTTTTTGATGGTAAATTATGGACTTTCCTGACCCAGCTGACTTTGAACCAAGATCTTCAGATCTCGTTCTTCTGTGTAGCTAGTACTACAGGCATTAGCCTGTGGTTCTTGGTTAAAATGTAATTTTAAAAAATGGGGGAAATTGCCGGGCCTGCAGGCTCATGCCTGTAATCCTAGCTGCTCAGGAGGCTGAGATTTGAGGATCGTGGTTCAAAGCCAGCCCTGGCATTAGAGTCCTTGAGACTCTTATCTCCAATTAATCACCAGAAAACTGGAAGTGCTGCTGTGGCTCAAGGGGTAGGGCAGTAGCCTTGAGCTGAAGAGCTCAGGGACAATGCCCAGGCCCAGAGTTCAAGTCCCATGACTGACCTCCCACACACACACAAAATGGGGGAAATCCATTGGCAAGGTCATATGGAAGGGAAATTCACTGAAGACATAGCAGAAGACAAGGAAGACAACAATATGAGACCCATAGGACCTGATTTTGGTAGAGCAGAAAACACAGCTAGAGGCCTAAGTAAGGTGAGATCCCAAACTAGTTTTTTCAAATTATCCTTACTAACATAGGGCCTAAGATGAAGTGTTAAGAATGTTTAGGAGCCACCAATATGGAAAATAATCCCTCATAAAACATTTAACTCAAGCCTCTGTTCTTTGTGGCTGTGGAATTCAAACTTATTCTACTTTATATGGTAGAAAAGAAATGGATGTTAAAAACTGTGTTAGATGGGATTAATCTATGGGCTTAGCAGAGGCAAATCTAGAGGTACTTTGTAGGGATGCTTTCATAACCCTGAGAAGAAAGGTCTTATGGATACAATCCTTTTGATCATTAAAAAATACAAACCAAAGAAACAAATCATTATGAGAAATAAACCCAGAAGTGTTAGCACCTGAAAAATCAGATAAAATAAAACCATCTAATATATCCAATGGAGTAAAAATGCTTTGTCTATTCAAAAAGGAAAATAAAATAGAATTTTAGAAGTAAGTATATTTCAAGAATAGGTCAATATGAAAGTAGAAAATGCAGACCTGAGAAAAACTGGAATTTTAGGACTAACATGTTCTCCATTGATATTGCAATCTCAATGGACTCATTATGCAGCAAGGTAGACACACTGAGAACAGGAATGCAATAAAAATAGAAAGCAGGTCTGAGGAAATCATTCCGAACAAAGATCAATGAAATAGCAGGAAGAAAATATGGAGATTTTGTAAGGCCTGCCTGCCCCGTACTAGCCCACACCTGTTAGTTTAACACTTGGGCAGCTGAAGTAGGAGAATCTTCCACTGGAATCCAAACTAGGCTACATAGAAAGGCCCTCAGTCCAAAAACAAAAAAAAAAGCGATGAATGCTTACATTTTTAGAAGTAATTCTACAATGATACAACAGAGAGGGGTTACAATTATATTTTGTCCATTCACCTTAATGGCCTCAGGAAGGTACCTGACAATCGGTTATTGTAGACTCATCACTGTGAACTATCTTACTTCCTTTGCCTCCTGGATTATGATATTGCTGACCAGAAATATCCCACTTTTCCTTCATCATAAATCTTTTAATATATTATTTTTACACAATTGGTTTACGTTTCAACATTTTTTGGGGATTTGAACTCAGGGTATTACTCCTTAACTTTTTTGGTTCATGCCTGGCAATCTCTCACTTGAACTTCAGCTTCACTGCTCACTTTTTGTTGCTAAATTGGAGATAAGAGTCTCATAGACTTTCCTGTTCATGCTGGCTTTGAATCATCATCCTCAGATTTCAGCCTCCTGAGTATTTAGGGTTACAGGCATGGGAAATTTTATTCTTTCTTAATGATCTTTTTTTCTTCCTTATCTTACTATCTCAATCTCAGTGCTTAATCAGACATTTCTTTTCTCCTCTCAGCTCTTTACCATTGCTTCTGAACCACATAAATAATACGTTTTATTACGTTCAAACCAAAGTCCTGGCCCTTTCCTGGTCTTGCATGGCCCCCACAAACAGCAAGAAAGTTTGCTTTTAAACAATTCAAAAAGAAAAAAGAAAACCAAAGAAGCAAATATTTGTGATATGTTTAAGTGATACAAAAATTAAATATTAGGGGCCGGGAGTTTGGCCTTGTGGTAGAGTGCTTGCCTAGCATGTACAAAGACCCAGATTTGATTTCTTGGAACCACATACATAGAAAAAAAAAGCTGGAAGTGATGCTGTGGCTCTAATGGTAGAGCACTATCCTTGGGAAAGCCCAAGGACAGTGTTCAGACCCTGAGTTCAAGCCCCAGGACTGACAAAAAAATTAAATATTAGTGACTCCATTGTCCCATAACATTTATCTGAGCCAGTCACTGGTGGCTCACACCTATCATCCTAGCTATTAAGGAAGCTGAGCTATGAGGATCTCAATTTGAAGCCACCTTGGGGAAAAACAAATCCTCAAGACTGTGAGCTCTACTTAACTATTAAAAAGCAGAAGTGGAGCTGTGGCTTAAGTGGTAGAACACTAGCATTGAGTGAAAAAGTACACAGGAGTACAAGACCCTGAGTTCAAGCCCTAGTTCTGACATACACACATACACACACACACACACACACACACACACACACTCGCACATGCGTGCGGGCATACATACCACTCATACACACACACTGTATTTGAAACACAACCACATGCTCCTCAGTTCTATATTGCCTGTAGCTATTTATACTACAACAGAGTTGATAGTTGCAATGCACCATACAATAACTCAAATAACTAAATTATTTACTATCTGGCCCATACAGATGAAATTTGCCAGTCTGATACTTTGTTCTGCAGTAGTTGCTAACTCTATCATGAATATGAATTTTGCCTCTCAAATTCACTTGAAAATTACTTGAAGTCAGAACACTGTCACACACTTCTTTTGTCTTCCTGGCACCTGATTTCATCTAGGACATTTATGAATTATTTCGTTAGCAAATTTTGACATGTCAAGTACAGGATTTTCAGAAATGAATATGACTTCAGTGTGCAGAATGAATTAGAAAAAAAGAGGAATAACAATAGCTTATATGCATTAATTTAGGTTTGCAGGCAGATACTATCCTATTTAAGGTGGATACTATACAATTGGGCTGAGTATGGTGATATGGGATAGAGTGGTAGAAGCATGGATCAGGAATAAGACCCTTCTAGTTAGGTGGTGTAAGCCAGGAGGGAAAAAAAAAACAGAAGAAGATTTAGTCTGGCAAACAAAACACAGTATCCATATCCATGGGGCTTAGTCTCCCAATCTGTTGCCAAGAAAGCATGGGTGACAATCAATATCGAGGAGTTCTGAGAGATAAAGAAGGAAGCTGAAGAGCCACCACCAATCTAGAGAACCATACAGGGTAAGACCCAGTTATCAGGGCAACAGGCTGGGTGTCCTTCATTCTTCCTGGGATAAGGAAATACACAGTTGTAAACCTGGGCCTCTGGGAAAGATATCAGAAAATCAAGTTGTGGGAGAAGTCTGAACAGGTCTCTCATATGCAAGAATCTGAGTATCAAGCTCTGAGCTCAACTAGATGTAGCAATATGTAAATGTCAAGTCCCACAACATGAAGTTTGGGCTTAGTGTTTTCTGTTTAACATTAGCTCTGGTTCTAGAAACTAAGAATAAGGTCGGACACAGAGAGTTCTGAATTATGCACAGCAAGTGTAAGGTAAGGGCTGCCACTGGCTCAGACTGGTCTAGGTAAAACCTTAATCAACACCAGTGTTCCTGTAGCATTGACTATGGGAGATATATGTGGCAAAACTTAACTTGTTATAGTCTGCAAAACAATGGAGGAGAAAAGACTTGATAAAACAAGAATCTAGGATGCTATGAAACCATCTGTGACTCTAACACTATCACACTCTGTCCACACTCCCTGGAGGTCACCTCAATGTGCAAAAGGCATCTCAGTGTAAACACTTGCACCCCTCTGGATGAAGATAAGTTCTAGTAGTTTTAAGAGCAGGCACATGTGCAGACACAGCCTCTGTCAGGCCAGGAAGTGTCCTTATGTCTTTTTGCCTCTCAAATGAATTAACTCTTGAGCATGCTTTACCTCTGGACAGCCAAGACATTAGCCGGTAGCTAACTGTGCAGAATTGGATGGGACTGAAGGGTGGAATTTTAAGTTTTATTTTGTTTTCATTCATTTAAATAAAAAACTTGTTTCAATTATCGGAAAACTTTTAAGTGTGTCTGTTTATCTTTTAGCGACAAATGCTCTGAAATCTAAATACAAATCAAGATTGAGTTCTCAAATCAAGTTGTCCTTTAAGTGTATAAAACACATACTCAATTTCAAAGGGTACATCAAAAAAGTAAAATATATCACAAATAATTTTACATTGATTATATGTGATATAATGGGTTAAGTGAAATAAGGGATTAAATCAACTTTAGCTGCACTGCTACTTTTTTTTTTTTTAAAGCGTGGCTACTATATCATATGTAACTACCAATGCAGCTTACCTTGGCATTCCTACTGAATGGCTTACTTCTGCATCAGGTCCCTGGGTTTCCCAACAAGACTTGATAAGCCCGGCTTTCAACCTTCCTTTACTATCTCATAATATGTTTCTTGGGATCATCTCCCAGGACAGAATGAGAGTCCTAGACTGAGTCGTCCAGTGACCCATATCTTCTTTTATCCCCCAGTGATGGACCAAGAGCTTTAAGAATAACAAGGAATTTTAGATAATAAACTATCCTAACCTTTAAACTTTATAGATAAGGAAAGTGAGATTCAAAGATGTTCAATAATGTAGTTTAGACTACATTATTAGCTATCTGGTGGTGAATTTAGAATTCCACTTCAATTCTCCTCTTAACATGACTGGTCATTTTTCTCAGTGTAGGACATTATCTCTTAAAGATTCTAAGTCATTCTTGAGAAAGTTTCTTGTATGAGAAAGGGAGAGTTTAGGACTCCTAGGTGTAATTATCATAAATAACTTCGTGTTTATTCTCTGTGCTTTGGTTATTCTTGCTCAGGTAGTTGCTTTGCTCATCCTGGTTAAAAACTTAGGAAATATTGGCTCTCTGGGTCCTTAGATAACAGAAAGCCCTCTGGTCACTTGTCACAATTACAACTCAGAAACCTGAGTATCCAGGATTGATGTTACAAAATCTGATTAAAGCTGACTCTACTCTCTTTCCTATTCTTCCTCCTACCAATGTTTCTGTCCCACAAAAGGGGCATAGGGGAAGCCAGAAGCCATTTAGCTGATGCCATTTTAGGTGATGTTGGTAGACATGTCACTTTGTCACTTTGTCTCTTGATGCGGTGGCATCTTTCTGGTAGCCACGCCCCCCTGCATCCAAGTACCCTGTAATTCCTCTGTTATTAATGGACTGACTTTCCTACTTGCAACATCTGCTGCTGGGAACATGCAGACATTTCCTAGACCAGAACAGACACTGCCACTGTGCTCTAGTCATTGCAGTGGCAAAGCTCTTAGAGATACCCTATGGGCAAAGAGTCCAGCCCTAGCCACAATCGTTGAGGTCTTTGAAATCCTCTCATTGGGTCTGGGAGAAGGATATGGCAGAGTTACCCTTATCTCCTTGGTAGCTGGATTTAATGTCCTCCTCACAAATTCAGTTTTCAGCTTCCAAAACTCACAGTCTACCCTGTCAGTGGGTGAGGGCTTCCAGGAAACTAGGTATATGTAGGCAGATCACCTTTGTAAATTTCCACGTGGTCTAGCACCTTCTTTGTCACATGGTACTACTCTCATGTGGTAAGCCACCTGAAACCACCGAATGTAGTATTTTGATAGAACTGATACATTACAAAAAGTTGTGCTGGGAATAAGATAAAACCGACATAATGTGAACTTTTTATAAATTGAAGCGTGGCAATGGAGAAAAGAAAAATAGGTCAGTGGCCAGGTAAGTTGTTGGGAAAAAAAGTCTAGTTTTAGAGTTTTGTAATTATTATTTTTTCAGTAAAACAAGCAAATCATTACACATTTGAGAAGACTTGGGGATGAAATGGTGAAAAAATAGTGATTTGCTAAGGTATCTTTCTTTTTTTTCTCCTCTTTTTGGCTTCAACTGTGTTTTTAATGACATATGTAAGTGTTGAGTATCTTGAGAGTTGTGTGATTTCCTTTGATAACTGTGAAGACACCAGAGGTTTCGATTGTTTTGATCCTCTTTGATCTTTCTCAGTTACTGTTTTTTCAGCATTATAAAATTTTTGAAATTTTTATGCAAGTGAACAATAACATTAATTAATTTGAAGACTTGGATCATGTTTGCACAATAAAGTTATTTGCAATCATTCTCTTCATCTTTTTCTCAGCAAATTTATTTTATTTCATTTATACATATATAGTATAACTCTAGCAATAGCCAGTAAATAACTTATCTGCGTGTGTGTGTGTGTGTGTGTGTGTGTGTGTGTGTGTGTGTGTATAAATACTGGGGCTTGAATTCAGGGCCAGGGCAAATTTCTTTAGCTTTTCTGCTCAAAGTGGATGCTATAGCATTTGAGCCACACTACCACTTCAAGCTTTTAGGTGACTAATTGGAGATAGGCGTCTCATGAATTTCCTGCCTGGGCTAGCTTTGAACCTAGATTCTTAGATCTCAATGTCATGAACAGCTAGAATTACAGGCGTGATATGAGTGCCTGGCTTACATTCTTTTTTTTTTTTTTTTTTTTTTTTTTTTTTTTTTTTTTTTTTTTGTGGGTCATGGGGCTTGAATTCGGCCAGGGCACTGTCTTCAGCTCAAGATTATTAACCCTACCCCTGGGCCTGGGCATTGTCCCTGAGCTCTTCAGCTCAAGGCTACCACACTACCCTTGAACCAAGCCCCACTTTCCATTTTCTAGAGGTTAATTGGAAATAAGAGTCTCAGGTCCTTTTGTGCCTGGGCTGGCTTTGAAGCTTGATCCTGAGATCTCAGCCTCCTGAGTAGCTAGGATTACAGGCGTGAGCCACTGCACCCAGCTCTGGCTTACCTTCTTATCTTTTCAGAAGGAATATTGTATTAATATGTTAGACCATTTTATAGTGTTAGCATGTAGCCTTAAGAGCTGGATGCTGCTGGCTCATGCCTGTAATTCTAGCCATGCAGGAGACAGAGGTCTGAGGATTGTGGTTCAAAGTCAGCCTGGGCAAGAAAGTCAGTGAGACTTTTAACTCCAATTAACCACTCAAAAGCTAGAAGTGGAGCTGTGGATTACATTTCAGAGCATTTTCCTTGAGTAAAAAAGCTCCAGGAACGCACCTACTCCCTGAGTTCAAGTCCTAGGACTGGCAGTACACCTCACACCCCACACACGGATGCATTTATTGCCTTGAACCATCTCAAACTATGTGACTCTTTGAAAACTTACCACTCACTTTTCTTTTGTAATAATAACATGTTTAGTAACCAGAATCTAACCCTTCCGAGCTTTATTATTATTTTTTTATTTCAGGATAGAAGCAAAATTGTCATAATGGCAATATTTGATGTTTTGTGTTACATTGTTGTTCAGAAATCAGTCTTTAATTAATGGATAAGTCTTTAATTAATGGATAAGTCACCAAGATGTTTGCTAAGGATCATGTCCCTTGAGTTCCGTGGGACACAGTCAACTCCCATGTCACTAAACACAAAATCAGCCATGACTGTTGCCTGCTCTCAGTCAGTATAATATGTTTTAAATGAATAAAGAGGACAAGAGAGAGAAAAGATATAATGTTAATAGGCTTCCTTTTGTGATCGCTCAGGGAGAGGTCCTTTTAAATAAGGGGCTTGAACTTGACCTTCTTTAATGACACAGAGGTCCAATGCACAGTTTTTAAAGTTATATTTAAATTTTAATAATTTCATTCACTGGAGGCAGTGATAACCAGACTTTAAAAACTTAAGTATTTAATCATTGAGTGTAACTGGCTGGTAAAGAACAGAAATTTAGAAAGAAAGTGTAATAGGAACACAAATATTTTCCTTATCTGTTTATCCCACAGGAACATTTTAGGCCCTTAGTGACAGTATTAGACTTAACAAATACAATAAATATGATTTAATATAGAGGTAAAATGGGAAAGATAAATCTAGGTTTCTGAGATTTAAGCTGGGGCTGTTTGCGTATTCCTATAATCTTATCTACTCAAAAATCTAAAGACTGTGAATCATAGTTTAGAGCCATCCTGGGCAGTCCATGAACCTCTTATATCCAAGTAGCCAGCAGAAAGCTGGAAGTTGGGATATGGCTTAAGTGGTGAAAAAGCCAAATGATAAAACAAATCCTAAGTTCAAGTCCTAGTACCAACACAAACATACATACACGAGAGAGAGAGAGAGGGGAAGAAAGAGAGAGAGAGAGAGAGAGAGGGAGAGAGAGAGAGAGAGAGAGAGAGAGAGAGAGAGAGAGAGAGAGAGAGAGAGAGAGAGAGAGAGAGAGAGAGAGAGGGTGTTTAGAGTACTCATTTCCTGTGTGGGCCAAATGAGATGGCACTGTCATATGCTGTTGGTGAGAATATAAATTTTTTAAATCTTTCTGGAAGGCAGTTTGGCTATGCCTATTGAATGTCTCCAAATTTTGCATAAAACCTTTAAACTAGCATTCTTACTTCAGGGGATTCAAGCTAAGGAAATAGTCAGGGATGTTTACAAAATTTAATCTACAGAATTTTTATGGAGATGTTTTTGGTAGAAACAAGAACTGAATAAAAACAAATATTTAACCACCAATCTCTATTCAACCATTAAAAATGTTACTTGAGAAAAGGTGGGGACAGCTGATTAAAAACAGTAGGTATAATGTGATTCCCCTTTGTAAAATTATTGGATGAAAACAAATAGAAATGTTAACAGTTAGTAGTATCTCTCTATAATGGAATTATTCATGACTCTTGGCAAAATGGAAATAGTTTTACATTTGTTTAATGTGAGAAATTAAAATGCATAGTATGTGTAGAAATCACCCACCATACAAAACTAAAATCAGTCCGGAGTGGTGTTTCGAGCCTCTAATCTCAACTGCGTGGGAGGCAGAAATCAAGGAGATCGTGGTTGGATGACAGCCTGAGTAAAAATGTGAGCAAGAGCTCCATCTCAGCCAAAAACTGGACGTGGCACAACAATAACTAAAGGTTAAAAAAAACCCCAATAATTACTAGAAAAATAACTAAAGGCTAACAAGGGCCGGAGACTGGCTTCTATGGTAGAGTGTAAACGTATGGGAGAGTGCAAGCATATATGGTAGCAAGCATGAGACCTCAAGTTCAAAACAAAACAAAACAGATGCTTAAAAATAAAATGTCAGTTTTCCTTCCTACAATAGTATCGTCTGATGGGATAATATAGACAGATAGAGATATAGATGTAGGTAGAGGTATAGATGTAGATATCTACCATGATCTGACATTCTCCCTCAGCTGCACTATGCTATGTACACTACATCTCCAAACTGAATTTTTGCTGGTTAATTGGAGATAAGAGTCTGGTGGATTTGTCTGCTCAGGGTGGCTTTGAATCTCCATCCTGGAATATCAGCCTCCTGAGTAGCCAGGATTATAAACATTAGCTACTGATGTCTGAGAGTATGATATTTTTATTGAGTATAGTGTTAAGAAATTCTTGTAAAGAGAATCTGAAGATTTTCAACTAGCAAAGTATTTTTCAAGTGTTTAACTTTTTCTAAATATTATAATGTATAGAGGGGTCACAATTACATTCGCCAGATAGAAGGTGCATTACTTCTCACACATTGATACCCCTTCTCATGCTTCTGTCCCCATTTCCCTCACCTCACCCCTCCCAATCATCTTGTTTCCCCCCTTCCCTCTCTTATTTCAAGTGTTTATCTTTACCCTTATTAAAAGTCATCTTGGTAGTTAGGCTTAAAATCATTTAAGTCAGAAAGTAAGGAGAAATCTCTCATTGTCTTCTATTCCTCACATTTGTCTTGGATACATCTGTATTCTTATTCCATTCATTTGAAGCCCAAGAAAACTATTCGCATGTTTCTATGGACCATTTAGGAATTCCTTTTTATTTCTGAAGAACTGAATTTTGCCTAGTTGTGAAATACTCCTGCTTTGTAGCTTCTAGTCCTTGCAAATTAAAGGTTTATACTGTTGCTCAATTTAGGGGATTCCGCTATTCTTTAATCATTTCAGCTTCCTTCTTCAATGTTTCTCTCTCTCTCTCTCTCTCTCTCTCTCTCTCTCTCTCTCTCTCTCTCTCTCTCTCTCTCTTTTAGAATGCTTATATAATAGAAATTAAAACTTTCTGAATCTGTACTTTGTTTGTTTTCCTATACTTTTTATGTCTTTTCCCCATACTTTAAACGATTAGAACATGCTAGCTGTACAAGGAAGATCTTATTGTGACATTCCCATAGGCACTTACCATGTATCTCATCAGCCTCACTCCCTCTATCACTCTCTCAACCCCCTTACTTCATTTTTTTTTTGCCAGTCCTGGACTTGAGCTCAGGACCTGAGCACTATTTTTAGATTTTCTCAAGGCTAAATCTCTACCACTTGAGCCTCAGCACCACTTCCAGCTTTTTCTATGTACGTGGTACCGAAGAATCGAACCCGGGTCTTTGTGCATGTTAGGTAAGCACTCTATCACTAGATCAAACTCCTGGCCCTGGGGGTGGGGGGGTTACTATGTTTGCATAAAGGTTTGCAACTTCAACTTCCCCAATAGCATTACAGACTTGCTGCGAGTCAGACTTGAAGGGCACAACTCCTCCCCTTTGTGCATTTTTACTTGATGATAATATTGGATCATATGTAAAGAGCAGCATCATGAATTAATAGCCACAAATGTCACCTTTTTGTCTTCATTCATTTGATTTCATTCTTCTTACCTGCAATATAAAAAAAAAAGGTCGAAAAAGTAGTGTCAGTAAAGTTCTACAGCACTGATACTGTTTTATGCTGTATAGATTTCAGATCATATTTCATACATTCTGGCTAGCATAGAGGCTCCTGAACAATGAAGCTGTATCATGGTGGCTAGGTACTTGAATACTGGTGAGGAGAAATCTTGATCAGGTCCAAACTGTGAGCTCAAATGGCCCGATGTGACAGTCAGAGAGCCAGGCCCATCATGCCTCAACTCCCAGGAGAGTTCCAAAGTTCCTTGCCAGGTATGCACTACCAGATTGCACTTCCTCTGCCTTGGCTGGGCTGAACCTCCCCTCTCTGGATCGCAGCAGCTTCAGTGGCTGGACTGTAGGCACTAGTCCCTGTTGTCTACCTTCAGATATTCTTAAAAGCTGGAGGCCCATGGCTCATACCCATAATACTCAGGAGGCTGAGACTGAAGCGTGAAGCTCAGAGCTAGCCAAGAAAGACAAATCTACAAGACTCTTTTTCTTTTCTTTTTCTTTTGCCAGTCCTAGGGCTTGAACTCAGGGCCTTGGCACTATCCCTGAGCTTCTTTTGCTCAAAGTTAGCACTCTACCACTTGAGTCACAGCACTACTTCTAGCTTTTTTTTTGTTTACGTGGTACTGAGGGCTTCATGCATACAAGACAAGCACTCTACCACTAAGCCACATTCCAGCCCTCTGCAAGATATTTGTCTCTAACAAAAATCTTGAAGTGGGGCTGTGGCTCAAGGAATAGAGCACCCACGGTGAATGGAAACAACACAACACAACACAAAAATCAATCAAAAACTGAATGTAGGGGTCAGGCCCTGAGTTTAAGTCCTGGTAACAGTACAGAAATGAAACAAAGTAAAATAGAACACACAAAAAAGTGATGTTCTTATAAAAGTAAGTTTACCCACAGATGCATAGTTCTGCAAATAATCTAACAATCTAGTTTACCAGGATAATATATAGAAGCTTAAGGCATATTTATATTAGCAAAAATATTTTTAAAACAACATTCTGAACATTATTGTGCAGTTTAAAAATTGTTCTACATTTGTACTATTAATTACTGTCAAATAATACTAAAGTTGACTACTGAATATCTGTTTAGTGGGTTTTACTAAAAACAATTTTTTGGCTTTCTCTTAAAAAAATTCTTAGGCACAGAGACAAGAGAGAGCAATCTGGGGACTGAATAGAATCAAAGTATATTATTTTCATGAATAAATATGTCATTACAGAATGCATTACCCTGTACAATTAATATCCAATAATACAAACTGTTCTTTTTCTTTTCTTTTCCAGTTCTGGGGCTTGAACTCAGTGCCTGAGTACTTTCCCTTTGCTTTCTCAAGGCTAGAGCTCTACTACTTGAGCCATAGCACCATTTCCTGCTCTTTCTGCATATGTGGTACCAAGGAATCGAACCCAGGGCTTCATTCATGCTAGGCAAGCATTCTACCACTAGGCCGTACTTCTGGCCCCACAAACTGCTCTTAAAAAATTTCTTAGCTCTACCAGCAAGCCAGGTATTATACCTCTGAAAAGATTCAATGTATCTATACTCTATACTTCCATGTTTTCTGGATACTTATTGGCAATCATAAAAAAATCTGCATTTCTGAGAATGCTATAAAGTGAGACAGAGAGTTTTGAATGAATGGAGGGCTCAAAATATTTGAAGACTTGTTCTTAGTAGTTCAATAAATAGTTTTATTTGAAATAGGTGTCTGTTTTCTCCTTTCCTGTTCATCTTCCTACTTGAACAATATTTGTTTGCCAAGGATATAAATGTCTTTGCCAGAAGAGCTGCACAGTCAGGTGGCAGGTTCAATTTGATTTCTCTGAAAAGGGGCAACGATCTTCACTTACCTGTTTCATAAGATATTAATTTCTGAGGTTATTGGAATAAACCCTATATATTACATAGGTTGTCTCTTTTATCTGTTTAAATATGTTATCTCTTTTATCTATATAAATATGTCTGTTTTTATTACTTTCAGATTATTGCCTCACTGTGCTAAATATTAAACTATCTCTTCTTTATTTAGCCAGTATTTTAAGAAGCTATGAGCTTTGTTGTGCCAACTTTTTAAGTTAATTGATTAGAAGCAAAACTCATTTCCTTAATCACAGTTTGCTTGGGTGTTTACTGCACGGTTCAATTTGTGGTGGGATAAAAGAATGTAAAACAAATAAACAACCCTTATTTTTGTAAAAAAAAAAGTTTTGCATTGTATAAAGCAAATGTATAATTATACAGAAATAGATAATGTTAATCAAATGACTTTACATTCCTTTATTTTAATCAAATTTAATTTTCTGTGACAGGGTCTTCTGATGTCACTTATTGTTTTCGGTGGTGGTATTGGGACTTGAATTTAGGACCTACGTACTCTCTTAGCTTTTTTTGCCTAGGGTTATTACTCTACTTCTTGAGCCACATCTCTACTTCTGGATTTTTTGGTTGCTTAAGTGGAGGTAAGAATCTCACAGATTTGTCTTCCTGGGCTGGCTTTGAATTTCCATCCTTAGATCTCAGCATTATGTAGCTAGCATTATAGGTGCGAGCCCTTAGCACTTGGCTCAGGTCTATTCCTGAACTCTCTGTGTAACCAAGGCTGATCTCAATCATGCTAATCTCCTGTTTCCACATCCCAAGTACCAGGATTACAACTGTGGACAACCATACTAGAACTGGATCTATATTTTTTTTTTTTGAAAATCAAACATGCGTGTTCTTATTCTTGGTTAGGAGAATTTGTACACTTATTTCAAAGAGTTAGGCTTGTTTATCCCTTTTAGTAAGATCAAAAGAAACAGATCACTACTTAAGTGTGTATGTGTATGTGTATGTGTGTGTGTGTTTTGCAGTATAATGGCAAAACACATATTAATCACACTGTAACTCTGCTACAGTTAAGCACTAAATACCAGGGTAGTCTCTTAGTTATAATGTTGTGGTTGGACTATCTATATGCTTCTGTGTTATGTTTGCTTTTCTTGATGCTTGCAATTCAAACTCAGGCACTAATGTTATACTTTTGGGGGGTCCATTGTAGGGCAAAAATGTTCAATTGTTTCAAATCCATTTAAGACAAATACTTAACTTCTAGTGTTTGTTCAGCTCCGAAGTATCCAGAGATAAAGAGGACTGGGCTTTGGGCCTCACTGGACTCCTGTGATATGGACAGAAACAAAGAGGTTGTAGGTCTTTCTCTCACAGTGCACTGACCATGGCAGGAACTGCTCAGTAGGACCACAGAGGGAGATGTCAGTGTCCTGGGGATAAGGTCACAGGAACAGGCCCATTTGGGGAAAGGATCCTAGAGGAGGTGGAGTCTGAGTGGATTCTTCAGGGACAGCCTACTTCAGTTACGTGAAGCTGGGGAAGGAAGCCATTTTATACTGGGGAGAGAAAGTCTAAAAGCAGAGATGACAGAGAAGACAATGGGAAGTCTCCTCATTTTCATCAAGCGCAGAGATGCCATTTTCACTCACAAAGGGAGGGAGAGGGGGAAGCAAATTTAAGATGCCAAGTTGGGAAGACTGATATTACATTTCAGGTCTAAGTTATTGAGAAATTCTCAAAGAAAAAACTGGATGTTTTTGAAAGCTGGATGTTTGAACAGTGACCCTTTTTGTTGAACGTAACATATAGTGAACGTAAAATATAGTTGCCGGTGGCAACTACCTGTAATCCTAACTAGTCAGAAGGCAGCAATCTGAGGATCCTGATTCAAAGCTAGCTGGGGCAGGAAAGTCTGTGAGACTCTTGTCTCCAGTGAACCAGCAAAAAGCCAAAAAGTGGCACTGTGGCTCACGTAGTAGAGTGTCTGCCTTGAGTGAAAAGCTCAGGGACAGAGCCCAGGCCTGAGTTCAAGCCCCAGTACCAACACGCATGCATGCACTCACTCACTACACCCAAGTGTGCACATATGCACATACACACACTATATCAATACACTCATATGTATTTTACATATTATATATGCATATATACCCAAATTTTCCTTTAATTTTTCTAAATAAACTGAGCTAACTCAGGGTCAATTTGATGCACTTATTTGGAATTAACAACACATGATGGGAGAGAACTTGACTCTTGTGGAGATGGAGATGTCACCTTCCTTGACCTGTCAGGAAGTAGGAAAGTCTCCTGTCTTCACATCTGAGGGGACCAACCTAGCATAGGAGTCTCCAAATAAAGTATGCTCATATAGAATTCCAGGGAAAAATCTTATGATTTCTTTCAATTAAGGAGCAAAGCTACCAGGAATGTCTCTCTGACATACAGAATCCATATCAAGAAGACCTTAAACAAATCTTAGAAAAGTGGGTGAGAAGTCCAAAAGAAAGAGCAGAGGAAGAGACAAGGCACTTTTTCTGAGTAACATATTCTTTTATGGTCTTGGGAGTCAGAAGACTGTAATCAGTTTTACTGGAGAAAAATCAAGGTGCCAGAAGGATCAGTTGCTTTACGAGGTTGGTTGGGGTCAGATATGTTTTCTGGCTTTTTCCAACTCTGGGAGTCATGTGTGTTCCTTGGCTTATCGATTCTCTCTTCCTTTTCAGAGTGCTCCATTCTACTCTGCTTCGTGATTCTGTTATCAGCCCACCCGTGTAACACGGACAGTCTTAGTAGTTCACTCCCTCTATAAAAGCAGAAATTGTAAGTGGATATGTTGCCAAGCTGAGAAGGTCCTCTTTTTATTTTATTTTAGTCTTAGGGCTTAATTCAGAAGCTGGGCACTGTCCTTGAGTTTTCTCAAGGCCCGTGCTCTATTGCTTGAGCCACACCACCACTTTGGGCCTTTTTTGGTGTATGTGATACCAAGGAATGGAACCCAGGGCTTCGTGCATGGTAGTCAGGCACTCTGCTACTAGGCCACAATCCTGGTCCCCAGAAGGTACTCTTTCTACTTAAGAAATCTTAGCTCACTGAGGACGTCAGGTCACTGGACAGCATTCTGTGAAAATCTATATACTCTTTAGGCTTTTGGGTATTGTTGGGATTCCCATGTTTATTTCTCCTCCATGCAAACACAGTCTCATAAACGAATCTACCTGAGCTAGCCTGGAACCAAGTTTCTCCTCATCTTAGTCATTCACATAACTTGGGATAACAGGCTCCAGATCCCTTCTCAATGTTCTTCCTACACTTTTTGATATTTGATAGATATGTTTTTTTCCTAATTGATTTAAATGAGCTTCTGAAAGTTAATACTTTATGTACAATAAGTTCTTATGATTCTGGGTGAAATCTTTAAGGACCTATGTCCCTCTGACTCTGACTGTAAGCCATTTACCTCTCTGGATTTAATCCATATTTTTTCATATAGGAGTTTCATGAAAGCAGCATACTTTGGTCCCAAACAGGGAACCATCTGTTTATTGGTTGGATTAAAAAAACAAAGAAGCAAACAAACAAACAAAAACACCCCAGAGTTAGGCTCCAGTAGCTCACATCTGTAATCTTAGCTACTCTGGAGGTTGAGATCTAAGGGTTGCAGTTCCAAGCCAGCCTGTCAGGGAAGTCCAGGAAAAATTCTTATCTCCAATTAACACACACACACACACACACACACACACACACACACACACACACACACACACACACAGAGAGAGAGAGAGAGAGAGAAAAGAAATGAGGTGTGGTTCAAGTTGTGGTGTACTAACCTTGGGCAAAAAAAAAAGAGCAAAGAGACAGCACCCAGGCACGGAATTCAAGCCCCTGAAGAACAATTTTTGGCTTTTTTAGTTGGCTGGATTCCTTCTGCTAGTTTCACTCAGATTCACTCAAGAGACTGATGTAGTTGGAGGACCAGCTGCCTGCAATGTTGCAGAAGGCCTCAGTCATACCTGGCTGTTGGTGCTGCTTTTGCTTCAGGCTGTTTGCCTTGTTACCGTATTCCCTTTCATCCTACAGGAGGTTACAGTGACTTCCTTACGTGTTGGTCCTTAGGAAAGCACCTCAAGATAAGCCACTTGGTGGCATGAAGACTTTTTAAAGGTTAGCTTCAGGGATCCCACAATGCCATTTCTTCACATCTTCTTAGTCAAAATTTTCTAAGGCAGTTTTTCCCCAGGCAAAGACAGATTCCAGGAGAGCAGAAATACATTTTGTCTTTTATAAGGGGAGGGCATACTGTGGTCAAATTTGTTAATGAACAATAGCACCCCAAAATTGAAATGATTAGCCAGCTGCCAGTGGCTCATACCTGTAATCCTCACTGTGCAAGAGGCTGAAATCTGAGGATATGGTTTGAAGCCAGCCTGGGCAGGAACTTCTATAAGACTCTTTTCCAATTAACCAGCAAAAAGCTGGAAGCAGAGCTTGGCTCAAGTGGTAGAGAGAGAAAAAATTCTTCAGTTTAAATTTCTTTAGTAAGACATTCTTCTCTCCAAACACACAAGCACTGACTTATTCCATTGATTCACAACTACAGGTATTTTGTTATTCTCTCCCCCAAGGGGTATTTGCCAGCGACTAGAGACACTTTGGGTGTTCATACCTGGTACTGGGAGTTGTGACTAACATCAAGTTGATACAGATGGAGAATGGTACTAAATATTCTACCACCCATATGACAGCGAACTTCAACAATGGATGATCTGGTACAGAGTGTGCTGAGATTGAGTATCCCTGCCTTACATGGACTAGAATTCTAGCAAGTTGCTTGAGAACTCTTATCAGGAATAAGGCATTCTTTCTTACACAGTCTGAAATGATTTAAAAATTTGAAAGGAACACAAATTTCCTTTTGAATGAAAGGTATAGAAGCTGTCTTCCTATCATTGATTATTTATGAGCAAAGCATTTTAGACAGATTGTAAACTATTCAAGCCCTTCTTTATGTTTCAAGCTGAAAACAATGCTTAGATTTCAGAGACATTGACAATTTGCTTTAATGTTTTCCCCTCATTCTGGCCTCTACTTGAAACCTGACTTGATATATACATTGTGTATATGTGTGAATAAATGTGTATACCTATTCACATACATGCTTTTAATATTCTTAATAGAAATTTTTTTTTGCCAATCCTAGGGATTGAACTCATGTCCTAGACACTGTCCCTGTGCTTCTTTGTGCTCAAGGCTAGTTCTCTACCACTTGACCCACAGTGCTACTTCCTGATTTTTCTGAGTAGTTTATTGGAGATAAGAGTATCTTGGACTTTCCTGCCCAGGCAGGGTTTTGAACTGTGATCCTTAGATCTCAGTCTCCTGAGGAACTAAGATTACAGATGTGAGCCACTGGCACTGGCTTATCAGAAATCTTCTAAGGATTTTCACATATTTCAAAGCTGAAAAGTGTCTATTAATTGGTCAAAGCAACCATCTCATTAAATCAGGAATAATGATAGACATAGAACTCCATAATTTCCCCCAGCTCTTAACTATCATTAGATACAAACTGATAGAATTCACAAAACCTACCATAGATTCTCATGATTTCCTGTCTCGGGAAAGTTCAAAATGTCCAATTCCTATCTACAACAAACAACATGGAATTATTTTTAAAACATGTAGAATAAATTGGTGCTAACAAAAGACACCTTAGAATTGCATGAAACAATACATCCTATTTCCTTAGGGCAGAGAAAGAGAAAAGTGCTAGAAGTCAATGCAAAGAAGCACTTTCCTATATAGGGTTCATAATAAGAACTTTACAGTCTTGAGTGAAAACCAGTTTTGCTCTGTCACACTCTTCAGCATTCCACTTCCAGGCCTTGAGTTCCTGTTGGCTTGGATGGTCACCAAATTTGCTTCCTCACCTTTCTCACCCTAACACACCCCATCTGCTTCCTCCTGAAGGTGTGTGATCACAGGTATCTTACCTCACCCCTCTCAGCCCGCAGAGGCTGAGATGTTTGTTAATGATGGCAGAAGGGATACATAATTTGAATTCTTAAGTAGACGTGTATTACATCAGCTTGAGTCTGAGGATTCTTGCATAATTTTGAGAGTGAGATCAAGGGAGAGAGAAAGAGAGATTCTGAAAAACTGAAGAATCCATAGAGATCCACAAAATGTTTCCCTAATCTATGGATGCGACCAAACCCCACAACTGTAATTAAAATTGCTTTGGTTGCCTCAACAACAGATTAATTTCTCTTTTCAGCTAAAGGGTGGATGTCAGGAAAGCAATACTTTACTGGAGAGAAATAGCTGAAATCTGTTTGCTTAACAAAGCAATTATTGATAACATGTAATTGTTCAGTGCTGCCCAAATCATCTACTCGTTAGCAAAAGCAATCCCATGTCTCACTGGTGACGTGTCACTTCTGTTTCAAGGAAGATTGGAAAATAATATTGTTTTTCTAGTAATATATCAGAAAACAATAACCCTTATACCATGAGATGTCATATCCCTGTGAACTAGATCAGTGTTCCAGAAAGTACCAACAACATAGGTTGAGTTTTCTGCTTCAGGAGGCAATCGATACTTCACTTCAGAACTACAGCAACAGATACTGAACACAGCTGTCTCTGACATGTGATGTCACAGAAAACAAGACCCCTTCTTTAAGAACTCCATGTTATAGGTATCTTCCAAACAGCAGATAAATGAACTCATTTTGAAGGGCTCTCAGAATGCCAGCACTTTCTTTTGTAACCATAGCAGGAAAAATGTAGGCAGGCCTTCATCAGTCTTGAAGTAGTTGTTTTGTTTGCTATTTGTTGTTGTTGTTGTTGTTGTTATTTTGTTGCTAGGGCTTTTCCTTCTCACACTCAGAAATAGATAGCAGCAGTTTCTGCTCTATGTATTGAGCTCTTCTTCAAACTGAAAACCACCGGCGTTGAAGTGTTACAGTCTCTGCTTTCCATAGTATAATACCACTCATGTCAATGACTTCTAGGAGAGCTGTCTCATTCAGACCACTTTAAAGGCACTGCTTCTTTTAGAAGAATATTGTGAGTTTTCTAACCACCTTGTCCCCACCACCATGTGATGTCTGAAGAGACTAAATTTGTCAAAGCAATCTTAAATTCAGTACAGCAAGGGCAGTGTAGTATAAAGGTCAGATACGAGGCTTTAGAGTCAAGGTGTCATATATGTTTAGCCATGTAAAGTTCAGGTGTTTTTAATCTGGTACCTAATTTATTGCATTTATGATAAAGCCAGCTATATGTAACTTAGTATTGTGGCTATTTCCTGGTTTGGCCTTTTAGCAGGTAGCTGTATGGTTACTACATAATAATGAATTGTGTTGTTGGTGGTGGTCATGGGGCTTGAACTCTGGGCCTGATCACTGTCCCTGAGCTCTTCAGCTCAAGGCTAGTGCTGTACCCTTTGAACCACAGCACCACTTCCAGTTTTCTGGTGATTAATTGGAGATAAGAGTCTCTTGGACTTTTGAACTTGGGCTGGCTTTGGACCGCAATCCTCAGATCTCAGCTCCTGAGTAGGTAGGATTACAGGAGTGAGCCCCTGGCACAGCTATAATGTATGCTTTTTTTTTTTTTTTTAAACATTTGGATCTTAAAAGAATTATCCTGTGCTAGGTGCTGGAGGCTACTGGCTCACACCTGAAATCTTAGCAACTCAGAAAGCTGAGACTGAGAATCAAGATTTGAAGTCAGCCTAGGCAGAAAACAGCCAGTTGAGAGAGAGAGAGAGAGAGAGAGAGAGAGAGAGAGAGAGAGAGAGAGAGAGAGAGAGAGAGAGAGAGAGAGAGAGAGAGAGATTAGAGGTGTGGCTCAAGTGGTAAAGTGCCAGTAAAAAAAGTTGAGCAAAAGTGAGTTCAACACTGAGTCCAGCCTTAGTACGAGCAACAAAAGAGAATGAAAGAAGAAAAGAAAGAAGTAATCACAATGTGTCATGCAGGGTGAATGAGATGGCTGTCGGGGAAGTCTGGGATAGGAGATACATAGTCTGAGGCAAAATTTTGAAACCCTAAATGAAAAAGAGGTAAAATATACAAGGGCTTGAGATGTGGCTGAAATGGTAGAGCATTCTTTCTAGCTGGTATGAATCTATAGCCTTATTGCCCTTAAAAAAAAATCAGTGAAGAAATAAAGAAAAAGAATCATTATAGCTCCATTCCTGCGACTTTAGAAGAATTTACAGAATTTAGAAGAACAAACACCAGAATCTGAGATTTCTGAAAACACCAGCAAGTCACACAGAACAACGTAAGCATTTAACTCTTCCATGATGAAATAATTCCAGTGCCGGTGCAAGCTCCTCCGCCATTCCAGATTCCTCCATCTCAACAGTATCTTGAGATACTGTCAAAAATGCTTAGGAAAAAGATCTCGTAGGTGGCTGATTTTTAAACCAGAGTCTGAAGTTTGGGTAGTGCTGACAGACGATGAAATAGTGCTGAAGCAGATGGGACCCCTTTCCTAGTTTTGAGGGACACCTTCCTTGGCTGATCTTTTTCTCAGGTGCTAATTCACTAAGCAAACAGTACGCCCCAGGCACCGAAGCCTTCAAGATGCTTCCAAGTTGCTCATATTCCTCTTACTATCTGGAATTGTTTTGGGGGTGGGAGGGCACAGAAAATCCAACTGTTTTCAAAGCCTACTGCCTGGGATGTCAAAGAGTTATGTTTCAATAAAACTCTGGGGGAAGGGAAGCAGGGGACAATAAGATGCTAACCTAAGCATCTTCGGAGAATGGATAGGAAAGAATTAAAAAGTTTTCAACAACCCAGCAATAGTCAAATGAGCTGCAGAAAGGATCCCACTAGCAAAATACAGAAATAACCTCATGACACCTGGAGTCCTAAGTGCAGCAAATCCACCGATTCTAGAAGGGAGCTAGGAGAGGCCTTTAAATAATAGGCTTTTCTCTAGAACTTAAAAATCTTACGGATCTAGGCAGGTGCTTATGACTCAGTGCCTGTTATCCTAGGTGCTCAGAAGGCTGAGACCTGGAAGATTGAGATTCAAAGCCAGTGAGGAATCTAAGTCCATGAGACATTGTAACTAACCAGCAAAAAGCTGGATGAGAGGCATGGCACAAATGGTAGACCACCACCATTTGAGTAAGCAAGCTGAATAAACATGAGGTTTCCTGGTACCACTGAAAGCAAAAAGATGAATGTAAAAATGATGGATATATATAAATTTTTTTTATAGCAAAGCATTAAATTTGTAAGTCTAAATGGTTATTTGCAGGAGAGGACAGTGAAGAAAAACAGAAGAGCCTCCTGCAGGCACTTTCACAGTCCATTTGCCCTAAATTGGGAAGGACAAAGAATGGGATAATCAGAGTCAATTTGCCTGGACACTGAGGTCATTCTAAAACTTTGGACCATTTACTTTTTGTTTACACCCAATGCTGGCCCCAAGCACGTTGCTGTTTTTAACTCTTTACTGAGAAACTTTGAAAGATAATGTAGACATTCTGAGAACTCTGTCATTTCACCATTTCTACTTTCTTCTCTTCTATTTCTTGCTTACTGTGGTTTCAGGCCTGGTGTTAAATGCATGTGCATGCGTGAATGCGCGCATGCCTGCATTGTAGCTACTTATCTGCAAACTCAGAAGAATGTTCTTGAGGTAGAACTTCAGATGCAATCCGAGTTTTTAAGAGATCATGCCTTTTATCTGGGCATGTTTTGGCTGAGCAATTGGATCCAGCCAGGTGCCAGTGATTCACACTTGAAGTCCTAGCTACTCAAGAAGAGATGAAAATACGAGACCAACATGGACCAAAGCTACCTGCCAGACTTTAGACTAACAAACTTTATCTTTTTTTTTTTCTTGTCGGTTGTGGGACTTGAACTCTGGGCCTGGGTGCTGTCCCTGAGCTCTTCAGCTCAAGGCTACTGCCCTGCCCCTTGAGTCACAGCACCACTTCTGGTTTTGTAGTGGTTAATTGGAGATAAGAGTCTCACAGTCATTTGTGCCTGTGCTGGCTTTGAACAGCTCTCAGCCTGAGAGCTGATTATCTAGGATTACATGTGCGAGCTACAGCACCCAGCTTACAGTTGAAAGAAAAAGCTTTTCCTCTATTCTAAAACCATGTCTCAAGTATCAGATTGCACTGAAGTTGGGGAGAGTGAGATTAGCATTATGAATATATGTATATATGTCTTGTTTGAATATATGTAAGGAATGAATGTGTATATGAATTATCTCCATTTATACATTGACTGGCTCCATCTCCTTTGTTTTACAATGTAGCTTTAGGTGTTAGTTTGATGACAATTAAAAAAAAATCCAATCTTCAGAGTTTTCTTGACAAAATGCCTATGTGTATTTTTTTCCTTCTAACTTTCACCTGCCTTCATCCTACTTTACCCCCATAAGCCTAAACACATTTTTCAGTTAAGTGTTAATAAATTCCTCTAGAATATAGCTACAAGTTCTCTAAGTCTTTTAATTCATCTCGCTCGCTTTAAATCTTTTGGTTTTGCTTCTGTTTCTAGAATGAACAAAAAACCCACCTATTCTTTTTTTCTAGCTTGTGGGGTTTGAACTTGGGGCCTGAGTACTGTCCCTGAGGTGGTTGATTTAGAGCTGTTCTACTACTTTGAACCACCAGGTCACTTCTAGTTTTTTTGGTGGTTAGTTGGAGAAAAAAGTCTCATGACTCTCCTGCCTGGTCTGGGAACTGTGATCCTCGGATCTCAGCCTCCTGAGTAGCTAAGGATTGCAGGTGTGAGCCTCCAGTGCCTGGATTTACCTCTAGTCTTCTTATTTGTTTTGGCAAGGTTGCCAAAACTGAGGATCTATGGATGAGTTAGAATTTCCACATTTGAAAGCAATATTCATTTTTTATTGTAATTAATAGAAGGGTTTGCCAGACAGAAGGTGCATTACTTAACAATCATTGTCCCCATTTCCCTCCCCCAACCCCTCCACTCATCTTGGCTTCCCCCTTCCCTATCCTATTTCAAATAAACAAATAAACATATACAATATATCAGATAACAAGGTAAGATACTGTAACAATATGAGATAATCAAGGGAGAACAAGAGATGAGATTTTATATGTTGTCAAGAAAGAAAAAAAACCTTCCTTTTTAGCATAGAAATTGAATGATTTATGCAATGTAGTTTGAAATTGGAGCCAAAAATAATATCATTAGACTATATTCGGGGGCTGTTTTTTTTTTTCCTTGAAATGAATTGGGTCTTGAGGTCAACCTCTGAAACCAAAAAGTCATTTTTAGTTCAAAATAATAATGATAATGTTGAGGTCAGCTTCTAATCCTAGAAATTTTCTTACAGAATTATTGTCCATGCAGAACACAAGTCTTGAAGATTCATACAAGCTTCATACAAGTCATTCACAGGGAAAATACACTACAGGACTTACAATTCTGGTGTACTGGGAATTCCAAAATAATGTTATTGGAATCTGAAACATGACTATGATGCAGTAATGACGTCATCCACACTTTCTGGGTGTCATTTCTGACAAGGAACCTGAGCTTTTAGGCAAGCAGGATGCACATTCACAAAAGGCGTGTCATGGTAACTTCCGCTCCAGATCACAAGCACAACTTCCTGTTTTGGTCTGCTGCTTTCCCCTGGGCTTTCCTAGATACAAAAGTTACCCACACAGAAATGGGTTGCCAATGCAAATGAGTAAATGTCTATTTTGGGAAAGTGTTGTTTCATAGTGCTGTCATTTTATTCTAGAAGCCTGTTTCCCTCTTATATTTCCCACCAACATCTTAAATGTCATTTCACAGTCTTGGAGAAATGCTCTCTAAAGGGCCCTTCTAAGGTTTGTTACCTGTTTTCTTTTTCTTCTCTTCTTCTGGTTACTACTCTATTGGTATTGCTTTATTTGTTTACAATATTAATGCTCTGATAAAAGTTCTTATGATACACATTGTTAATTCATTAGATCAACCCTTTGAAAATATTTGTGAGCCTCATGTGTCTCCACATGTCTAATATACCTTGGGGGTGCAGAAATGACTCAAACGTTCATCCTGCTTTTAAGCTATGTGATGTCTGGGTAGGGAATTATACTATGCAGACTGTAATGTGAAATTTAAAGAAATGATGGTTTCTACAAAAGGTAAAGAGGAAATGCTCTGAGGCCTTTGTCAAGGGCTTCTTGGTTGATGTGTGTATTCCTTTGAGAAAGGCTTGTTCAAGTCTTTCACACATATTTTCTCTTGCACTGTTAAAAATTGCGTTGTAGGAGATTTTTATGCAGTGTGCATGCAAGTCCTTTGCATGTATGTATTTCTTTCAGTATGTGCCCCGTTTACACATTTTCTTAATGGTTTAATGTTTCCAAACTCCATTAATATATTTTCGCTTTTGTTATTTTAGAGCTAATATTTTCTAGACCCTGTTAAAGGAATTTTGCTGGTTCTAAAGTCACTAGGATATACCCTTCATTTTCTTTGATGTCTAAGTGTACATAGTTAGGAAAATGTGAAATAGAAGCAATGGTTATCATAGCACAGGCACTAATGTGGCTACAGTGAAAAAGCCAAGAGTACTATGTTTATTGTGGATATGGAGCAAATAGAATCATCATACATTGCTATTGGGAATATAAGACTACAAAACTATGTTGACAGTTCTCATGTAGGTAAACATGTGCATAGCTTATATGTGTTAACACTTATGCTTTCAGGTTTTGCCTCCAAAGAAAAGGAGATACCTATCACAAAAAAAACCACCTACACATCACTTAATGTTCAGTGTCCTTATTCATAATAGCCAGCCATGAAAATGTTTTCCTCTACAAGAGCAGACAAACATTAGTTCATTTGTACAACGAAATGTAACTCAGTCATAGGAAGATACAATTTACTGATGTGCACAGGCAGTATGGATTGTTCTCATAATGTTGAACACAAAAGCTTTCCTCAAGAGTAGATACTAGCCAGGTGTTGGTGGTTCATACCTGTAATCCTAGCTGAGATCTGAGGATCATGGTTCAAAGACAGCCTGAGAAGAAAAGTCCCTGTGAGACTTATCTCCTCTTAATCACTCAAAAACCAGAAGTGGTGCTATGGCTTAAGTGGTAGAGTGCTAAACTTGAGCACAAAGAGGCCCAGGCCATGAGTTCAAGTCCTGTAGCTGATCCCCAAAACAAAGCATATGGTTCCATCTATACCAATTTTAGACTAGATGGATGTCACCTTTGACTAGAGAAAGCCATGCATGATGCTACCATCTGAATGCTCAGGATCCTCTAAATGTATATGCTGGAATATAAAAATTAAGGTGATGATTTTAGGAGATTGGGCTTTTGAGAGGAAACCAGGTTATAGGTCAAAGTCCGTTCTGAGGTCAGTCTCCTTAATCCCAATAGGAGGTCTCACACAGCATCTTGGCCCCTTTTACCACACGAGGGTACAAAGAAGTACCATGGAAGAATCAGGAAACATCCTCACCAGACACTGTCTGTGAGGGACTGAGCCATGAATTATCGGCCTCAAATGGTGAGAAATAAATTTTGATTGCTTTTTTTTGATTGCTGATACAAGCCTCCCAATTAATAGTATTCTGTTAGAGTAGTTATAGTGGCATGGCTTTGGCTGTAAGAAGAGAGACCTGATAAGAGCAAATAAGGAAGAAAGACTCTGGAAGCAGTGGTGATGTTGTGATCCTGATAGGTACGTGAGTTTGCACAAGTATGCATCTTTGTCAACACTCAGCATACACTTAAGACTTAGAAATTTCATTGCATGTCAATAATAATTCTATATAAGCAATGAAAGAAGATCCAGAAGGGAGAAAAGCAAATGATTGGCTAGCATTATAGTATATTGATTTAAGCGTGGGTTTTGTACTCCCAGGGTTCTGGATGTGAGTCATGATTCTTTTAACTATTAGCTGTGAAAGTTTGACAAGCATCCTAGCCTCTTTGAATGTCAGCTTTCCCTTTGCAGAGCGTAAAGAACACTTTCTCTTTAGAGATATATAGACATGTATGCAAATGCTTATCACATAGGTTTACGTGATGTGTTAAGAAGTTAATGCCACTTGAATAGTTCTCCGCCTCCTCCTTTTACTTGTTTATTAGCAAATTACATTGTCAACTCTGATGATGTGGTTTCAAGTGCTGGTGTTTGGAAAGATGATTAATTGCTAACAAAAGTATAAAACACACTAGTGAGATTGTAGCTGGGTGAAACTCAGACGCATTTGCCTTTGAACCTCCTACATTTGAAACAAATATAGATATACAAAAATGGATCTTGAATTTGTGAGAGAGTAATCAGAAAGGAGCTTTGGGTTTGAGGTGTGGTGAGCTGCCAAACCAGATCTTCAGGCATGGGGGTGGGGGAGGGGGGAGTTCTGAATTGTAGCATTCTCTGGTTTCCATGCTGTTCCAATGCTCCGAACATGGGCAGTTTCCAGGAACCAAACTGGTGTGTAAAATTCCTGGATATTTGCTATCTACTTTTTGTACCTGATCCGTGCCAGATGCACTCCATCAGACCAAAGTCGACTGCGGAGGCCGAGAATAATAGAGATCCAAATCTCTTCTTGCCTTTTTGCCTGTAGGATACTTTGAATTTAATTAAGTTCTTTTGCAATAAGTGTCCACTTATGCGTGGCTCTCCACAGCTCACACCTTTTATCTGCTCTGGAATAGAAATGAGTACGCGCTCTTTATTTCCTTCTTTCGTTCCTTCCTCCCTTCCTTCCTTCCTCCCTTCTTCCTTCCTTCCTTCGTTCCTTCCTTCCTCCCTTCCTTCCTTATTCTTATACTGGGGCTTGAACTAAGGACCTGAGTGCTGTGCCTTAGCTTTTCACTCAAGGCTAGTACTCTAACACTTGAAGTACACTTTCAATTCCAGCTTTTTGCCGGTTAATTGGAGATAAGAGTTGCACAGGCTTTCCTGTCTGGACTGGCTTTGAATCATGACTCTCAGATCTAGGTTCTTGCGCAGCTAGCATTTTCAGGCCTGAGCTCTCGACATGGCCTTATCTTCTTATAGCTACTGACTTGAAAGAAGTCATTTCTCTAACAGAGAGGCTGCTTATATATATATATCTGTGCTTATCTATATGACAATTGGTGGGAATGTTCTACAGGTAACAAGGCCTCATGCCCCCCGACATCATCTTCTGTCTTCATTCCCTCCAAGCTTCTTCCTGGGCCAGGAACCTGCCCTGTTGAGGACAAAGGGATACATGGCATCCCAAGTCCGGGGCCACCTCCCCCACAGTGCAAACATCTGTTTGCATAAACTGCAGGTATAGGCAGGGCCCTTCCCGAGCTGCTGGAATGCTGACAAACCAGGGGGATGGGCATCACCCTATACTAATATCATTAAACAGTTGGAAGCAATAAAGACTCTTTGTCAAGAGACCCAGGGACTTCTTCATCCAGAGGCCTGCTAAAGCACTCCACTACACCTACACTTCCAGAAGTTGTGTCCTAAAATATAATAGGGTCATGAAAAGGGGTGTGTGTGTGTGAGAGAGAGAGAGAGAGAGAGACAGAGAGAGAGACAGAGACAGAGAGAGACAGAGACAGAGAGACAGAGACAGAGACAGAGAGAGAGACAGACAGACAGAGAGAGAGAGAGGGAGGAGAGGCTCATAGGCAGAGACAGAGAAACAAAGTGTACTGGGATTTGAACACAGGATTAAATGAAGAAAAGACATGGACCAGGCCTAGTTCTAACTGGGTCCTCAGATTCTAGCTTCCTGGGTAGGTAGGGTTATAGATGTAAACTACCAGTGCCTAGCTAAAGAGTTTTTGTTTTCATTTTTGTTTATAGATGTTTTCCTTCAACATGATTTGTTAAAATTTATTTTACATCTGTTAGGGACTGGTACCAGGGCTTGAACTCAAGAGCCTCATAAGCTCCTTCAGCTTTCTTGCTCATGGATGGTATTCTACTACTTAAGCAACACTTCCAGACCAGCATTTTGCTCTCAGCCTCCTGAATGGCTAGGATGTCATCCATGAGACACTGTGGGTCATGGGGCTTGAACTTGGCCTGGGCACTGTCCCTGTGCTCTTCGGCTCAAGGCTACCACCCTACCCCTGGGCCTGGGTGCTGTCCCTGAGCTCTACAGCTCAAGGCTACTGTCCTACCCTGGAGCCAAGCCCCACTTCCTGTTTTCTAGAGGTTAATTAGAGATAAGAGTCTCAGATCCTTTTGTGCCCAGGCTGGCTTTGAACCTTGATCCTCAGATCTCAGCCTCCTGAGTAGCAAGGATTATAGGTATGAGCCACCTGGCCTGGGTTTATGTACCCATTTTTTAAAATAAGAAAATGCAACATACTAATTTTAAGTAATATGAAATAGATCTTAAAATTAATTTTGAAAAAATCATCTTTACGTGAAACAAATTTATACTATTGTGAAATACTATAGTTACAACAATGTTATAAATACAATAAAAAGGAAAAATGATTTCAAATACATTTCTTGAACTTTTAGTAGTGGTTGGCTTTCGGCAAAGCTTAGAAGTGTTGGGCCGGGAGTTTGGCCTAGTAGTAGAGTGCTTGTCTAGCATGCACGAAGACCCAGGTTCGATTCCTTGGTACCATATACATAGAAAAGAGCTGGAAGTGGTGCTTGTGACTCAAGTGGTAGAGCTTTAGTCTTGAGAAAGCCCAAGGACACTGCTCAGGCCTGAGTTCAAGGCGTAGGACTGGCAAAAAAACAAAAACAAAAAACCAAAACCTAACAAAAACTTAGACGTGTTGATGAAGCCTAGGAGTTTTCAAAATATCCAAACAGAACATTAATTTTTCTAGTGCTCTTCCCTGAGAATCTTGCCCTTCCCCTCCAAAATCTTCATTTGCTTACTTCGGTGTTTTTATTCTTTTCAAGTTAAGAGCCAGTTTAGAGTTAGAATTGCAAAATTATTTCTTAACCTCCCTTGTATCTTGTGCTATACATATGGGGACCCTTTGGACGTGATTTCCAGAGGTGTTTCTTTTCTGGTTATTTCTTATGTGTTTTAATAAGTGGTTAATTAAAAAAAATAAAAACCTAAGTTTCCTTTGCCACACACTACTTTTACTGTATAGTAATTCAGTTTCTTTTTTGCCAATCCTAGGCCTTGAACTCAGGGTCTGGGCACTGTTCTTGGGCTTTCTCAAACCTAACACTCTACCACTTGAGTCACAGCACTACTTCTGGCTTTTTCTGTGTATGTGGTACAGAGGAATCCAACCCAGGGCTTTATGCATATTAGGTGAGCACTCTACCATTAGGCCAAGCTTCCAGCCAATAATTCAAAATTTTAAGTAGAATGTCCATGACTCATGTTTGTAATCCTAGCTAGGTAAGAGTTTGAGATCTGGGGATGGAGGTTCAAAGCTAGTATGAGATGAAAAAATCAGAGAGACTCTTATCTCCAGTTAACCAGCACAAAGCTGGAAGTGGAGCTATGGCTCAAGTGTTCCAGCTTCAGCTGTGAGGAAAAAAGCCAAGCCAAAGAGAAAGGCCCTGAGTTTAAGCCCTAATACTGACAAATACAAACATAAAAATCTTTAATCTTCTTTTAAAAACACATGTGCTAACTCATATACTAATACATATTCTTGAGTTTTTCTTTTTCAGTTTTCTAATATGAAGAATTTCAGATATACAGAAAAATAGGTCAGTGAATGTTCAGATATGCTGGATAGTTTTTTCTAGTTAACATTGTACTAAACTTACTTTATCATCACGTATCTAGTCATCCATCAGACCAATTACTTTTTGATATATTTTAAATTAAGTAGTAGGGAAAAATATACTTTACTACTAAATATTTTATAGTGAATATGTTTCATTAGAATTGAATATTTTTCATAGTTGTCTTTTGTTTTTGGGGGTAAATTTTGTGTGCTGTGGACTGTACAAATCTCTACTTCCCACTCAAGTGAGTTTTGACAAACATGTGTCTCTAAGTCATCCAAACACCTCCCATGCCCTGCCTCAGTAAAGCCCTGCTTTGTCTCTTCCATGCTAACCACTGTCCAGATTCTAATCTTCAGCATGAGATCTTCAAGTCTAGAATTTCATAGAAGAAGAATCCTACACCAAGCCATCTTTTGGGCTGGCAATTTTTACTCCACATCACATTTTTGTGACTCATTGGCTGTACCTTTTGTTTTAGTTTGTTCCTTTGTCACTGCCCAGTTGCCTCCCATCCTATGGCTATAAGACAGATGGTTAAGCCATTTCCCTGTGGTTGAATGGGAAGGCACTGCATGATTTAGAACTCTAGACATTTTTGTATAAGTCCTTTCACGAGCATCTGCTTTTATTGCTCTTGAGAAAAAATACCTCAGGGTAAAATCGCTAGATCATAGGGTAGATGAGTATCTAGTTAAAATAAAAACCTCAAGCATTTCCCAGAAGCCTAAACTCCCTGAGTCTATAACACATTGAAACCATAACATTATGCAATAATTCACTTTTCTACCATGGTAAACTCTCTTTTTCCAAGACTTGAGGGTTAATTACCCCTAGATTCACACATAATTATCCTCACCATAATGTCTAATTCCTCCTAAATTCTGTGTTTCCCACTGTCCAATTGCATTTGACCACCTGTAGGAATTATGGAATTGCTTCATACGTTCCAGGCATCTTGTCACATGCTCTTTTAGGGGCCATGTCTTAGTCAATTTCTTAATCTGTGGACACCTTACATAAAGGAAACAGCCGATTGCATTCAGTAGGTGCTCACGGAACATTTAAGAAATATTTTTGTGAGTCTAAATTTGTGTTGGTAAAATGAGAAGGATAAGAAGGCCTGACCTAGCTGGACACTGGTGGCTCACACCTGTAATCCTAGATACTTCAGTTCTGTTATTCTAGAATCTGGGGAGCAAATCAAGTTACCAGAATGCCTTCCCATTCTTTGACTTTCATCTTTTACCATGTATTTCTTTAAAGGCATGGATCACTTGTACAACAGTTGAGATGTAAACTCTACTCTCATCTTTTTCTACGTAGAAGGGTAATTCAGTCCTTAATGGCTGGAAATACTATCCAACTCACCATACATACAATTCCTTCATGGAAAGAGGATTGCATCTTTAACAATGGAGGAAATGAAAAAGCTTTAATATTACTTATTAGCAGGGTTTATGGCCAATGGGAACCCCACGTTCTGATAGATCAGGTTGAATGTTGTCTAGAAAAGATTCCAAATTTTCCAGAAAGTATTTGAAAAGAAAGACTTGGAAGGATTTTGAGAGGAACTTCCTACAGAAGAAAAGCTTTAGTGACATTCCAAAATCTTCCGTAGCTGTGATAGTAATAGTATGGCTGTTTTGTTTTCATGGACTGGCTTATTTTGTGAAGTCAGATTACATCTGATTATCTTCTAATATCATAGAGGAAGCACACATAGAAAATCAAAGGGGAACAGTGACCACTCTGCCTTATTTGATATATTAGCACACTTGGCTTTAGATGAAAGATTTCATCCTGCATATTATTCAGGTGGGAGAGATACAGAATTAGAAAAGACTAGACTTGTTCTTTTTATTTTTAAATTTTATTGTATTTTTTTTTATTATCTTTACATACTTGTACACAGGGTTATCAATTCAGAACACGGATGTTTAAGGACAATGCATCTTGATTAATATCACCTTTTCCATCATTCTCCCCCATCTCTCCCTGACCCTCTCATCCTTTTCCGTTATTCAGTTCTATGTTTACATGTGTACATTAAATATTCTGAACTTTATTTGTTCCCCCTTTCATGCTCAATTTGTCTGACCCTCCTCCACTCCCCCGATCCTCTTCCCTACAATGTGTTTCAGTTTCTCAGTATTCATTTTGTTAAAGGATAGGTTAGTTGTTTAAAAGACTGCCACCACTACAAACCTTTCCTGCATATATCATGCTCTAGTCAATACATTCATGCATCTATTGTATTTTACAACCATTCTATCTGTTTGCAACTTTTCAATAGGAAGAAGACATTCACAGTCACCTTAGCTGCTGCCTGACTACCTCCAACATGGCTTGAATTTTTAAATTGAATCTAGAGTAGGGTGTGTGGGAATAAGCAGTGGAAATCCATGGGGTGAAAGAATAGAGTGGATATGTCCACTTGGTATTAAAAGAATGCTTTTGCAAGCAAAAAAAGAGAGAGCACGAGAGAGATGATATTTGGTAAAAATGAGTGTCATTTTCCCCTGCTTCGGCATCTGCTTGCATTTGCAATGGCCACAGTGTTTTTCTTTACCTGGTAGGTGGCCTCTCCATGTATGGATGAGACACTGCATGAAAATGTGCCTCCTTATGTCGGAGGGAAATTTGCTTTCCCTTCTTTCCCTTGCCTCCCTTTGTTCTAATCATACATGTGAGGAGAAAAGCCAGTACTACCAGCAACCATTTTCTTCTCCAGCCACTTTTTGGAGTTAATAATTCAAACAGATCTTTTACAAACTCATTTTATTCTTAGAAATGGCCGTATTGCTAACAGTCTGCTCTCCAGTTGTACTTTATCAAGCAGCAGATCTGTTGTAAAATGTGATGACTGGATTTCATCTGTTTTGCCACCCCCTAAGAATTCATTGCCCACAGTGCTTCAACTGCTGTTCTAAGAGACACTTTAATTTTTGTGGTACATTGATTGATCACTGGGCTCCCTGGTAACATGGTCTTCCTTGAATAGGACTGCTGTTTTCTAGGTCTCAGAACTCCCAAAGATGCTACATAACTCCCTGTATGAAACAAATCTTCCACGCCCTAATAGTAATACTCCCAGCCCCCCCGAATGAACAGAAAACGCATGAGTGCCTATAGGTAGCTTTCTGCCTTGCAGGTGATACACTATGGGAAGGGAATTTTCCCCCTGGTCTTAGGTGTGATGGAATCAGAGAGGCAGACAACAAAACAAAACAAAAACAAAAGACAAATTACTAATGAAACAAACAAAACTGGAAGATTTGCCACAGTTCTGAAAAGTTGTACAAATTAGTCTCTGCTGAGTAATCAAATTGCAGGTATTTTTCCCTTCCTTGGCTAATTTTCTGTTGTTCTCAGATGAACCATACACGATTCCTGCTATGCACTTCCAAATTAAAAAAAAATAACAATAGAGAGAAAAGAAGGAAACAGTTGGCAAAGAGAATTATAAATATAAGGAAAAGAAAGATTAGGGAAATAGAACAGAAGGATTTGACTCTCTGAGCTCAGGGATCTATCATGTCATCAATTGGGGTGGGGGTGGTTGTGGGGCTTGAACTCTAGGCCTGGGCGCTATCCCTGAGCTCTTCACCTCAAGGCTAGCTCTCTACCACTTGAGCTACAGCACCACTTCAGGTTTTCCAGTGGTTAATTGGAGATAAGAGTCTCATGAACTTCCATGACTGGGCAGGCTCTGAACCAGGCTCTGATCCTCAGCTCTCAGCCTTCTGAGTAGCTAGAATTACAGGCCTGAGCCCCTGATGGCTGGTCAAAAAACTCACTTTCAAACAAGACTTACACAATCCTTTTTAATATAAAAAGGCAGGGAAATAATATGTATATAATAATCTAAAACAGGAGGACAATGATGTAGGTCTTGATAAAATGATCATGATTGGGCAGTAACTTTGCGAAGCTTATAGTACCCAGGAAGGCTCAGTAGAACCTCGGTAGATAATTTAGTCTTAAATAAATTCATGGCAATCTAGCACACTCACATGCACCAAATGACTGATAAACATTGTGGCAGTGGGAAGGCTGGAAGGCCACTGGTTCTCACATTTCCTCAGCAAGGACTGGGCTCCCTCATCCTGAGGTTACTCTTGAATCCATTAATGTAAATAACTCTTACTTGGCTTATCTTCTTTTTTGTTTGGGGCAAATCATATGATTAGATAAAATAATCTCTATTCTCATGGACCATTACTCATTCAACAAATATTTATTGGATGTCCAGTGTGCTTCAGGCACCAGGAACTAATGAACAAAACAGAAAAGAGAAAAACCTTCACCTGTCATCTTACATTCTTGTGAGTGAGACAGATAGGTAATAAAGTAAATGAACTAAAATAATTAGAAGACAGTGAGGGAGGGGGCAGAGGAAGCTTCAGAGACAAAGCTTAAGATGGTCTCCCTGACAATGGGATTTTGCTTAAAGACCTGAAGAAAGAGAATTAGCAGTGCAGACATCTGGTGGACCAGCAATCCAGGAAGAGAAAAACAGCAAGTTGAAAGGCCACAGGGCTGGCCTTTTTTGTAGGGAAAAGCATAGAGGCTAAGATTCAAAAAACACAGAGGCTAAGATAAAGGTTGATGGGGTAAGATCAGTTCAAGGCTACTGAAATTATCTGGATAGGTCAACAGTAGTGATGGTTAGTAGTAAAGTTCTGTTGCATATACTTGTTTTTCCTTTCTCCGTCCATGGGACTTGAATTCCAGGCTTAGGTGCTATCCCTGAGCTCTTCAGCTCAAGGCTAGTGCTCTACCATTTGAGCCACAGCACCATTTTTCTGCGCATATTTTGAAGGAAGAGAAAGTCGGATTTATTCAGACAAGATCTGGTGTGTTCAGGATGGCGTGGCTGTAAGTAATGACCAGAGTAACTGTTGAAGGGAGAAACAGTGAATGGAGATGAGAAGGATTGGAGATGGAGATTATTATTACTGTTATTTTGTAGAGATTATTTAAGATCCTGCTTCTGAACATGCTAAGCTAGATGCTGGTGGCTCACATCTGTAATCCTAGCAACTCAGGAAGCTGAGATCTGAGGATTGTAGTTCAAAGCCAGTCTGGGAAGAAATGTTTGTGAGACTCTTACATCCAAATAACCAAGGAAAAGCCAGAAGGAGAGCTGTGGCTCAAATGATAGAGTGCCAGCCTTGAGCACTTCTTCAGGACCTGAGTTCAAGCTCTAGTATCAGGCACAAAATAAAAGAACAAATAAGAAAACAAAAAAGAATGGTATGTCTATTAGATATGCACATGTTACTCTCAAGTAAACTATTGGCTGTATGAATCTGGAGTAGAGAGAGAAGGCCAAACTGGAGATGGAGATTTGTTTATCACAAGCAGTTAAATACCTAAAGTCATTGGACTAGATGAGATTAGAGGAGGAGTCTATGGCTACGTCTGGGGATTCAGGGAGAGGAGAAGAAACTCACCAAAGGAGCTAAGGAATAGCCATTGCCTTATACAAGTCCTTCCTAATAAATAAATGAAGGAAAGGAAATAAATAAGGAGAGGCCAACAGGAGTATAATATCCTCAAAGACAAGAGAAAAACCTAGTCAAAGGCAGACAGAGCCATCGATTGTGTCACATAGTAATGGGAGGTCAAGAGGAGGCAGAGACCATGACCTTCAGAGGAACTTCCTTTAGTTAGTCTCAAGGTCTTCAGTCAATGAGACATCTCCTCCAGCTCTGTGGATTCAGGGAGGATATTATCAGTAGTTAGCAATTTGACCATCTGCTGGAGGAAGAGAACCAGATATTCAAATAGTTTTATATACTTTTTATCACATTCTATCATACACTAAAGTATCACAAATGATGTGATGCTCCAAACAAATACATAACCAAGCAAACAAACAAATAGAACACTATCTGAATAGTATTACCCTAGGTAATGTCTTTAGTGGAAACCATGACAACTGGGAAGAGACATAAAAATATTTGTGTGTACACACTTTGCTTTCTCAATGTATTTATCACACTGTGGCCTTGGCAAGAACAAGGACTAACTAGAGAAAAATAAATCCTCATCCTTTGGGAACAAACAAAACTTAAAACACCCATTAAAAATATGGATGGCATTCTAGTTGTGTGGGTGTTATTCTGTAAGTAGAGAGTAACTGTAGCTGTCGCTAAAACAAAAGCATATCCTTTTTGTTGAGAAAACCTCAAGTTCTATCTGATTGGAATAAGAACTGACAAAGAGGGAAGAGAAATGGGAAGGGGTGATCAGTTTTATTTTAAAACTGGAAAATGTAGACTTTTCCTTATGAATATCAAGAAAGATAAATAGATATTAACAAAAGTGATTGTACTTAGCCAGATTAGATTATATTGTTTTGGAAGTCTCAACAAACTTAAATATAGCTTCTTCAGAGAAAGCTGTCTCTGAATTCATTTGGCATAGGGTAGGTGCAGTACCCTCTCTTAGAGTGGAGAAGAACATTGAAAAAATATTGATTACTGGGGCTGGGAGTGTGGCCTAGTGGTAGAGTGCTTGCCCTAGGTTCGATTCCCTGGTACCACATACTCAGAAAAAGTTGGAAATGGTGCTGTGGCTCAAGTGGCAGAGCATTAGCCTTGAGAAAAAGTGTTCAAGGACAGTGGCTAGGGCCTGAGTTCAAGCCCCAGGACTGGAGGAATGGGTGAGAATGTTGAAAGGATTGACATGGGTCAACACACCCTTTCTACATAAACTGATTTGTCCAAAGACAAGTCCTTTGTACAACTACTTAAAGATATTTTCCAAAAGAAAAAAATACCAGTAATTCTATGAAATAAGTCTATGGAATAAATCTATGAAATATTTCTCTTTCATTAATGACCAAAAAGCTGGAAGTAGAATGCCAACCCAGAGTATAAAAGCTAAAGGTCCAGAGTTCACACCCCATGACCCATAAATTAAAAACAAACAAACAAACAAACCCCAAACACAAAACCCCCTAAAGGACAGCACCCCAGGCTCTGAGTTCAAGCTCCAGTTAGTCATTTGAGTTCCTTTTCAATACTAGTGGCAATAGATTTATGACTACTATCAAACCAATCTAGGAATTGGTGCGTGGGTAAGAAGAGCGCAGAAAAGGAAGAACTAGCTTATTTTAACTCCTAAGGGCAGAAAGGATTCATCATAGCTAGTCTTTGACCTGAATTTCTATGGGTAGTATTCTACAGCTGCCTGGTATATTCCTACCTCATATGTGCAATGACCCAAGTACCATAGTTGTTTCTGGAGCATTCTTTATTTTTATGTCTTTAATTTGCCTCTGTAAGACCTCAGATCCTTTCCTCCCTGTCTCACTACCAGTTTGTGTTTATCTCTCAGGTGTTTGGTTCAAATGTCTTTTTTTTTTTAATAGAGTAATTCAAATGTAAAGATCTTGTTCTCCTTTCTCAAGAGCTTGTCTAGTCCTAGTCCCCTACAAGAAAGAAAAGAGATGAGACATATGGAAGCCATGCTTTCTTAATGCAGGGCAGAACTGAGTCCACACATTAGGAAATTCATTGCAGACAGTACTATAGGGAGTGGCAAAGCAATTTGTAAAGAACTATTTTATACATGTCTATGCCACCTGCTTAATACCTCCTGTACTTCCGGTAAAACATTACATAATTTACTCTGCTCGGCAATTTATCTGTGGTGTCATGGGTTAAAGAAATTGCCCCAATGGGATTTTTTTTTTTCCCAGCACATTCGTCCACGTGAGCAAATATCAACATTATCTCTCTTAAACCGAGGCATGTGAACCACTTGCACTATGAGGAAGTGATAACAATAATTGTATTGGTAATTGCTTTAACACTTACCCTGAAGCAGATTCTGAGATGAGGATTTGTACACACGTGATTTATTAAGGAAGGATTCCCAGAAGAAAACAGTAAGGTTGTGGGGGTGGCAGAGAAGGAAAAAGGAAGAAATCAAGAGAAGTGTGCCGCTTTGTGCACGTTCCAGACAGGAAGCTTTAGCCCAGGCCTTACAAGGAAACCTTAGTGTGTAAGTTCAACTACCTTTCACAAGGCATCCAGGATGAACCTGGACTTTAGTATTCTTGCATTATCAGTCACTGCTAAGGACTACCCTAAGGCCATGTGAACTTTCAGATACTTCTGCTTCACCAGCCCTAGGATAATTCCCTGAAGAAGAGAAGAATGGGTGGGCCTTTGGAAATCAAAGTTATGGGTCAAGGAAGGAATGCCTGAAACACTAAGGAAATGGAGGAGTATCTGGGAGGAGCAGATTTTCAATGCTTGCCACATCATCATGAACATTTATAGACCAACTGTTTGTGCCTAAAAAAGTGCTCATGTGTGTGCATGTGTGTGTGTGTGTGTGTGTGTGTGTGTGTGTTTGTGTGTGTGTGTGTTTCCAAAAGGCCCTTCTGAATTAACTCTATTTGAGTTAACTCTACTTTGCTTATTAAGGAACTAGAGATTTCAATAATTAAAAAAAGCACTTAGCCTGCCTTCCTTCCTTCCTTCCTTCCTTCCTTCCTTCCTTCCTTCCTTCCTTCCTTCTTTCCTTCCTTCCTTCCTTCCTTCCTTCCTTCCTCCTTCCCTCTTTCTTTTCCTAGCAGTATCAGGGTTTGAACTCAGGACCTCCCATTTGCTAGGCAGGCACTCTACCACTTGAGCCACACCCTCAGTTCTCCTGTAATTCTGAAGTGCTTGGAAGAGGTTAGTGACAAGCAAACAGTCAAATTTTGGGCCACATAATACCATATCCACTGGTCCTCATAGTTAATGTATTCAGTTTGAAAAAACAGAGATGCAAAAACAGTGTTTGACTAAGACATGTTATGGAAAATGAGTGGTGATTCTTTTTCCTTTCTGGCTAGAAGAAGGGAAAACAAAAGGAAACTTAATAATTATTTTCAAGTTCTTGAAGAAAGAATTTAAGTGCAGAATAGACAGAGCAGTTGTGGGCAACTCTCTACACAGAAGAATAAAAAAGAGACTCCCTTGCTATTAGCTGTACACCAGGGATTTTCATTGGACGGAAGTAACTGTTCCTTAGCCAAAGAGGTTGTTAAACACTAGAATGAAATCCTATCAACTCAAATTAGAAGGAAGAGAAAAGAAAAGCAGAGGAGAGAAAAGAAAATGAGAAGGAAAGATGGAAGCCCAATTCACCAATGCTCCAAATATATGAAATGTTTTGATCACATCTGCCACCTTCCAAAGAAGGACTGTATTTTTTTTTTTAATTTAAGCAGCAGGCTTTATTATAGTGGAGAATGCTTAGAAACTCAGTGGCCTTCTAGAAGCTACCGTACTAATTGTGTGCACTGGTCTCTTATGGTACTTTGCTTCTCTGTGAGAACTTTCTTTTTCACTTTTACCCCTTCTCCCTCAGTGACCGAGAGATCTCAAATGCCATTACACATAAGCAAAAGAGCATTTGAAGGTGAATTAACCTAATCTCTCTTGTTTTGTGTCTTCTGTTCACCCTAGATCCCTTGCCTTGGTGGGGGTGGGGATTTTGGGTTTAAGACAATGCTAGTTAAATTTCTTTATGAAATATGCATGCATATTTTATATACTTTTTAAGTAAAAAGGAATTCAATCTCAATGATGTTTCTGTGTGGCAAGTACTGCAGCCAGACACCTTCTCCAGGAGGCTGGGCCTAATTGGAGGAAATGAGGCAATTGGGGGTGTGGCCTCTGAAGGGTATTAGTGGGACCCGCCCCCAATCTCTCTGCTATCTGGCTACCATTATGTGAACAGCTCTGTTCTGCCCTGTGCTCCTTGCTGTTACTGTGTCTTGTTACAAAAGCAAAGGAATCAAGTGTTCATGGATTGAAACCTCTGAAACCATGAGACAAAATCAATCTTTGCTTCCTAGAAGTTGATTTGCTCAGGTGTTTGGTCACAGCGACAGAAAGCTGACTAGCACATATGCCTTTTGGTGAAGGCTTACAAGAGAATTTTCTACACAATGAGTAATGTGTCACCTGCCCCCTGAAATTGCCCTTTTATTAGCCAGAATACTAATTTGCTCTCTGTGAAGAGAATTCCCCTGCTTTCCATTTTAATAGCAGACATTCATAAGATTAGAGAAACTGTTTAAGAATAACTATCATTCGTCTTGCACATCAGCAGGATAGTGCATATGCTATGTTGTTCATTGTGTGCATATTATGTCTGGCTTTTGTAACAATGTTAGGATGTTCATATTAATATTGCCATTTGCCACAAAGTGAAGCTTTCTCAAAGCTGGCCTAAAGTCTTATAAATAATAAACAATAGAAATAGATTGTAGTATGGCTTGAAAGTCATCTCCTGAATCACGCTGAAATGGAATGGATAAGGAGGTGCTATGGATAGGTGGACCAGCAGAAGAGATGGTGCTATGTAGCATCAGCTCTAAAGGTAAACATTACATTTAAACAAAAAATGATGGATTCTATGGATTTGGTTCAGTTTAAGTTAGGAAGAAAAAAAGAGTAAATACTATTCTATGATATTTCTGCTTAATTGAAAATGCTAGTTTCTATAGGAATAAGAAAAGCCATGGTTGGAGTGTGAAAACCACTTTTACAATTATTTACATATAGCTATTTACATATAATTATTTACAAATATTTACATATTTTATAATTATTTACATATGTTTAACTTAAAAATATGTGTGTGTACATGAGTTTTGAATCCGAGGCAATAGATGAGATGCTAATATAGCTTGTGGGAAATATCACCAGTTATTGTGATAATAATTCATTATCTTCAATTTCTTGGCCGATACTCAGCTGTAGTTTTCAAGTTGTTTTATGTAGATGAGAACAGAAAGAACTGGGGAAACACTACAAAGGAGTAAGCAGTATAGAGACAGCAGAAGAGGAAGGAAAATAACAATGGCTCATTCCAGAGGTAGTTTTTATCATGAAGCTATGAAAGTTTAAACTTAGGTTCCCTCTTGTGCTAGGGATCAACCCATCTGAGATTATGAGAGGAAAGGTGGAAATGGGTACATATTATACTATATAACCATTGTAACTGGGTTTGAGACTCCTGACTTTATCACCTCAACTTATTCCATTTTATTTCCATTTGAGCTGGGTACCATTGAAGTGAATACAGAAATGTTTGGAATCTGGCAAGGGGAACTTTTTGAGGGATATAGTCAGAATGGGGGACATTCTTTTAGGAGCACAAATTCTGTCAAATGCGCCCATTCATCTAGCATTGTGGCAAGACCTTGCTTGCTCAGAGCTTTTATGACCATATGAAGGGAGCCAGCCTCAAAGGGTGTGTGTCGTGAGGGGAACCCCAGTTTGGAATGCACAGACAGTAGCAAAATAAAATGTATAAAATGGCCAGTTGATGATTCCATTCTTATCAATATGAAGTGCAACAGAAAGTTTGTTCCTTTCAGGAAGATAATAAATAGTACTAGAGAACAATTGTATGTATATTACTCATATGAAGGAAAGACTGAATCTTCTCAACACTTCCTTATGGACAGTGTTATCAGATCATTGACATATGACCAGTCAACAAAGAGTTTGTACAAAAGATATTCTGTGTCATGTTGACACCTTTCCATCCCGTTTCCATCACCTAGAAACTAACATTCCTTTTCTGTCTTCATAAGCAGTTCAATGGGTATAAAGATAAAAATACACTAGATCATTTTTAGAAATTTGTTTCATAACTCAAGTGTCTGTGGTTGACAATGCAGTGTGTTTACTTAAAATTTTGTCAATAAAAAATATATGAAAAAAATTTAGATATGAAAACACTAAACATAAAAATAAATAACGTGAGCTGGTAAAAAAAAATTGTTAAAGCTTGTAATCCTAGCTACTCAGGAGGCTGAAATTTGAAGAGCAAGGTTTAAAGCCAGCCGGAGCACAAAAGGACTTATGACTCTTATCTCCAATTAACCTCTAGAAAACAGGAAGTGGGGCTTGGCGACAGTGCCCAGGTCTAGTTCAAGCCCTATGACCTACCATATATATATATATATATATATATATATACATTTAAGTAATATATATATATTTATATATATATTTAAGTAAAGACTTGCCTGGGTTTGCCTAGAACTCATGATTCTTCTGGCTCATCTTTTTTGTTGTTGTTGTTTTTTCTTTTGCTAAAGGGGAGCACTCTTCCTGAGCCACGTTGCCACTTCTGCCCTCCTCCCCAGCCTCCCTTTGTTTATGTGCTACTGTGGAAATGAATCCAGGGCTTCATGCATGCTAGGCAAGCACTCAACTCAGCCTATTCACAGCCCCCAAATTTTGTTTGTTTATTTATTTATTTAATTTGAACAATACTAAGCATTGAACCCAGAGTGTTGTACCTGCTAGGCAAGGGCTTTGCCACTGAGCTACACTTCAGTCTTTTGCCTTTTGATACTAAATGTCCTCACCCACATACAAACACAGACACACACATACTCACATATATACACACATAAATACATTCACATAGACATATGCAAGAGAACACTCATACACACACAAAAGACACAAAACTTTTAGAGATATGAAATATGCTTATTACTTTAGTGTGGTGACATTATAAGATTGCATATATTAGTGATATGTATTTATTTGTATGTCAGTCAATAAAACTGCAAGAAGTATTTTAAATAATGAACTGTTACTTTATTTTTCTATGAATTGTGAAACTTGTGTTTTTTTTCAGTCCTTCAGCTTAAATTTTTTGATTTCTGATTCCATAACACTTTTGTGCCTAATATTTTATTTCCAAATTCACATTTCTTCCCATGAAGAGGGTCCTTCAAATTAGCATTCATGCTTTAGAGACCTAGATTTGAGCTTGGTTTACCAAGCTATGAGCAAGAAGGGATTATTTCAATTTCTAACTTTCCAGGCTTACAGCCCAATAGCCATTGGAGTTAACCTTATGATAACCTGATAACCTTGCTATGATCTTTTTTTTTTGAGGTACTTAAGCTATACTCCCAACCCTTTTGTTTTTATTTATGTATTCTTTTGAGAAAGAGTCTGCTCTACCACTTGAGCCACAGCTCCACTTTCAGCTTTTTCTATGTATGTGGTACCTAGGAATAAAACCCTGCTAGTACCTACTAGGCAAGAACTCTATCACTGGGCTACATTCCTGGCCTCTTGTGCTCTGTTTTATCTTCTCCTTTGTGTCCTCACAGCCCCATGAAGCACTGATGTGTTTCTTGTCATAACTGACTAGTGCGTTTTTGAGAAACACACTGATGGGATCTTACCATAATTATTGTGAGATTTATTCATATTATTGCTTGCATCAAAGGTTCATATTTGTATTGCTGAATAGCATTATAATGTGTTGCAATTTGACCTTTATTCATGCATTTTGGTGTGTTGATTATTTGTGCTATTCTCAGTTTGGGAGACTACAAATACATTTGCTATGAATATTTCATTAAAATTCTGTATTGATGCCTTCTTTAGTTTTAGGGGCTGGTGAGGGGAAATATCTTAGAATTGCCTGAAATTTGGGGGGAGGAAAGGGCAGTACTAGAGTTTAAAGTCAAGGCCTTCTGTTTGCCAGGCAGATGATATACTACTTGAGCCATGCCTCTAGCTTTTCTTCCTCTCCTTTTTTTCCCCACTTAATTATTATCCAGGTATAGGAATATAGAGATGTCACCACTAGGCCAAACTCCTATCACCATTGAGGATATTTTTATGTACTTATTTACTCCTTATATCCATATACTTTCTCTGGTAAGGAGTTTGTTCAGGATCTTTACCCACAGCTTTCTTGAATTTTCACTAGGCTGAGTCAGTCTTGTTCTTGCACTAGTTATATTTTTAATAGGTCTTGCTTCCTGCCAGTAATTCCTGGATTTCAGTCCACCTATTTTAGATTTGCCAGTCAATGCTTGAATACAGGCATATGCTGCCATGTCCAGTTTCTTTTCATGAAGGTAGTCTAACTTTTGTGCCTGGTTGGCCTAAAGTCAGACTTCTCCCATTTTCAGCTTCCCAAATTGCTAAGATTACAGACATGAGCCATCAGCACGCAGCTAGATTTTTGTTTTTTAGTGTGCATTTTGGATACAAATCCTTTATCAAATATATGAGTTGTAAATGTTTACTCTCAGTCTGTAGTTTGTATTTTCACTGTTAACAGTATATTTCAAAAAAGCAGAAGTTTAAAAAATTTTGATGCTATCCAATTTATCAATGTTTTCTTTTACAGATTGTGATTTTGGCAACATAGTTAAGCAATTTTTACGTAATCAAAGTTGCAAAAGTTTTCTCCTCAAAAGTTTTACATTTAGGTCAATGATTCATGTTGAGTTAATTTTATGGTGTAAGATATGGATCAAAGTTTATTTTTTTTCTTGCATATGTATATATCCAATTATTCCAGCACCATTTGCTGAAAAGACTAATCTTTCTCTACTGAATTGCCTTTGAAACGTTGTCAAAATCATTTGTCTGTATATGTGTGGGTCTATTTCCGGACTCTCTTCTGTTCCTTTCATATATTGGTCTATCTTTACACCACTACCAAACTGTCTTGATTATTGTAGCTTCATAATAAGTGTTAAGTTCTCTAAATTTGCTCATCTTTTGCAAAGTTTTGGCTATTCTAGGTCCTTTGAATTTTTATATTCATTTTAGAATCAGTCCCTTAATTTCTATATAGAGCTTGCTAAAATTTTAATTGGATTGTTTTAAATCTACGAATTGGTTCAGAGAGAATAGATTTCTTAGGTTTTTGAGTTGTGGGTCCAGTGGATATAGAATATCTCACCACTTATATAGACCTTCTTCAATTACTCTCTACTGTGCATAGATTTTTTTCACATCTTTTTATTGCACATTTATCCCTAATTATTTTATTTTTGATATAATTAAAAATTTTAATTTCTGATGGTCCATGGCTAATATACAGAATGATAATACTTTTTAAATTTTCTATAATAATCTTTTATCCTGAAATACTGCTTCAATTCACTTAATTGTTTTAATAATTGTTCTAATAATTGTTTTTAAGTTTCTAGTGGATTTTGTATATGAATAATTGTATCAATTTGTCAATAATAATATTTTTATTTCATTCTTTCCAATCTGAATGCTTTTGTATGATTTTTACTTGCCTCTTTGCTCTGATTTAAAATTCTAGCTTGATGTTAAAGAGATGTATGAGCATGAGGTACATGCTTTGTTATAACCATGGTGGAATTGGTATTTAAAACTAGCTATATTTTTGTAGATGCCCTTAATTGACTAAAGAAAATTTTCCTTTTTCCTTATTTCCAGTCTTCTGAATGTTTTATAAAAATTAAGAACGCATGTTGCAATACATGGACTGCTTTCTTTTGCAGTTATTGAGATGTTCATGTCATTTATCCTTTCTTTGTTTCTGTGTTATTATAGGGAAGAACATTGATAAATTTTCTATTGTGAAATCAACCTTGATATTTGGTCATTTTAACCAGTGTTGGATTTGGTTTACTCTAATTTTCTCAAGCATATTATCAGCCCAATCTATTAACACAAGAGCTAATGGTCTGCAGTATGTTTTTTAAATAATACATTCACTTATATTAAAATATTTTTATTAGAATATATTGATGGTACAGGAATTTTCACTATGATGTTTCCCACATACATACAGTGTCTCTGGTCAAGTGATCCCCTTACCCTTTCCTTAAAAATAATTTCAGCTGATTTTATTGTTCTATTTTCGTACATCTGTGTAAAGTACTGCAACTATTTTCTCCCTTACCCTCCCACTGGTACCTGATACTTAACAAAGTCATAAATTATCTTTAGTGTGCATGAACTATATAGAAGGGATTCACTGTGGTATTTTACACATGCATATATGATACTGTGGTCAGATTGGCTCCTCTATTACTTCCTTTCTCCTCCCCCATCCCTTTATCCCACTGTTATTGAACAGCTTTTGGTGAGTTTCACCTTCCATCTCCATCCTAGAAATTATCTGTGATATTATCCTCTCTCTAACAATCTTTCCCTGCACTCCCTCTTCCTTATTTGTCAAACAGTTCCAGAGTTAGAATCGTGTTATGTGTGTGCATGTGTATCTTTTAGGACCTTTCTCTTTTTTTTTTATCTATCTATTGATGTTGTTAAGGTAATTTTGGCTCCATTATTGGAGAATATTCCCCCAATTTACAACGATCTGGAAGTATCTGTGCAGAGTTGATATTATTTCTGTAGGAGACATAATGAAATGCTTGATAGCATTATCCGGTGAAGCGCAGTAGAACTCAGCATTTTGTTGTGGTACATTTGTAAATGTTAATTCTATTTCTTGTTTAATACCTTCTAATGTCATCCATGTAGTTTGAATCACAGGAGTGAGACAATGTCTGGTTTGTTAGTTGAAATGGGGTTTTGAGAATGGCTTTGGTTTTCTTTTTGTGAGGGAGGATGAGGAGATGGGGTGAGGGTGTGTGGGGGAGTTGGTTCCTTGGCCTCAAGCTAAGAGCCTCCAGATATCTTTTACCCAAGTAACTGGGATTACAGAACTGAGCCATGTTTCCTGGTCTATTTTCATTTTTGAAAGACCTTTTCACTGGGAATAGAATTCTATAATAACAAGTCTTGTTATTATTGCTATTCTTCTTCTTCTTATTACCTTAAAGATGTTACCCTATCTAATTTTTCCTTTGCATTGCTGGCAGCAGAAATCTCCTATTATCTTTATATTTGTTTTTTCTATGTATACAATATTCTTCTTTCCGACTGCTTTAGTTTTTTTTTAAAATTTACTGCTGATTTTCATCAATTTGATTAATGTGTCCATTAATATATGCTTATTTTGCTTAGGTGTTCTTGAGCTTAGTAAGGTTTGGGGGGAAATCATTGAAAAATTTCACCCATTAAATTTTCAGATATTTCCTTCTATTATCATTCCAGTGACTACTCTTGGGTTCCATTTCAGGGTCCCCAATGTCATGCTTTCAAATTCATTGATCTTTCCTTCTGCAGTGTCTAATCAACCACTTCACAAAGTGCATCTTCTATCTCACCTGTTGGAGTTTTAATAACTACAAATTTTAAACTGAGCCTTTTTGCACCTTTTTTGGTTTTGCTTAACTTTTTGAACATATGGAATCCAATTATAATAACCATTTTAATATCCTTCTCTGCTAGCTGTAACATCTGTGGTTAGTTCTTAATCAGATCCAATTGATTGATTTATCTTCTCATTATAGATCATACTTTCCTGTTTCCTTGTATGTCTGGAAAATTTTGATTGGGTGCCAGATATTGTAAATTGTACTTTGTAGGATGGTAACTAGTTTTGTGTTCCTATAAATATTGTTGAGCTTTGTTTCGGAACACAGTTGAGTTACTTGAGGACAGTTTGATGTCTTCATCTTCAGGTCTTGCATATAGGATTTTCTAGATAAACCAGTGTGGGGTTATAGATGATTCTTCTCCAGTATGGGGGCCAAACCCTTCTGAGTGCCATGCTCCAGCGAATCAGCACAATCACATCTACAGGTGCCACTCTACTCTTGACTGTTCCCTAGACACAACTGCCTCTCATCCTGTGGGGTGGGGAAAGTTTGCTCACATGCTTTGAAGAATCATTGTGCGGAAACTTGGGGTGTTTTGGTATGCAGCTCTTTCCCCACTGGACTCTAAGCTGAGAACCCCATATGCTTCCATTCCTCCACTTCATCCCTTTACTTCAGTGAGCACTCCATGACTCATCTGGCCCCTCTCTCTAGTCTGTGTCCTGGAAACTCAATACAGCATTAAGGTAAAAGAATCACAGGATCTATTCGTATCTCAGGTCTCAGCAACCAGTATCCATTATTTCTGATGGTCTAGTGTTTTTAAATACCACTGCCTTATATATTTGTTTAATCCATATTAGTTTTTTTTTTTTGCTGGTCTTGGGGCTTGAACTCAGAGCCTGGGCTTTCTCAAGTCTGGAGCTCTACCACTTGAGTCACAGCATCACTTCCAGCTTTTTCTATGTATGTGGTACTAAAGAATCAAACCCTGGTCTTCATGCATGTTAGGCAAGCACTTTACCACTAGGTCATACCCCTGGCCTGATTTTGTTTACTTGTGTGTTTGAGTAGGAATTCACTGGATTCTTTTTTTTTTTTTTTTTTTTTTTTTGGTGGGGGTGAGGGGATTTTCATGGGGCTTGAACTCTGGACCTGGGTGCAGTCCCTGAGCATTTCAGATCAAGGCTACCTCCTTACCCCTTGAGCCACAGCCCCACTTCCCATTTTCTAGTGATTAGTTGGAGATAAGAGTCTCACGTTCTTTAGTTCCCTGGGCTGGCTTTGAACCATGATCCTCAAATCTCAGCCTCCCCAGTAGCTAGGGTTATAGGTGTGAGCCACGGCACTCAGCTTCACAAATTGTCCCAGGTATGTGGCATGCTTGACATCACATAAAGCAACAGAATGAACTGATTTCAGTTTTTAATCAGTCTTAACAAAGGGTCTGCATGAAGTTAACAGCTCAGATTTCTGTGCTAGCTTCTAAATGAGGGAAGTTGGAAGCCACAGGTCTGGAGAAACAAAATCCCCGACAGTTGTTGGTGTTTTTGTAACAGGAAATTTCTGTTATTTTAGCAAACAGAAAGACTGCATAAAGATGTCAACAAGAAATTACTTTTGAAGAAAAAAAATAGAAACTGACTCACTAAATTTAGTGACCTATTGGGAATAATCGCCCAGAGTCCATGGTAGATCAGGAGGGTTGATTTAAGTTATTGTTTTTTTGTGTGTGTGTGTGCAAATTCTGCCAAAAAAACCCCCCCAGAAAAACAATTTTTTTTCACCTCCAACCCCTAGGATTTGCCAGTAGTAGAAAAGTTCTTTCTATTGCTATAATTGCCTGTAAACTGTAGAAGTAGATTTTATTTTCTGGGTTTATCACATCTCATTGTCTCCAATCTAGATTAATATAGACTGATGGTAAAACTCTAAACACCATGATTTCAAATAGTGGGTTTGAATTTTGATTGGCAGTCTGGAACCACATCCCAAGAACTGTAGTTGTTGGGGGTTCCTGCTGCTGTAGGTCAGAAAAGCCTGAAACTTTTCAGAGAGCTGTTCAGATAGATCAAAGAACCCTAATTAATTTGAGGTGGAAAGGTACCATTTTTACAACCCAGACAAGACATTCTTGAGATGTTCTTTTCATGGCAGATAACAAATGGGCTTTGAATTAACTGTGGGAGAATACTCAATTTTTATTTTATTTATCTTAGTGTGGGTTGTGAAGCTTGAATTCTGGGTCTGGGAACTTTCTCTGAGCTCTTTATGCTCAAGGCCAGTGCTCCACCACTTTGAGCAATAGCACTTGGTTTTCTGGAGCTAAGATAAGAATTGGAGATAAGAATCTCACCACCTGGGACGGGGGAGCAATGGCTCACACCTGTAATCCTAACTACTTGGGAGGCTGATATCTGAGGAGCAAGGTTCAAAGCCAGCCTAGGCGCAAAAAGACCTGAGACTCTTATCCCTATCTAAAATGGGAAGTGGGGCTTGGCTCTTGGGTAGGGCTGTAGCCTTGATCTGAAGAGCTCAGGGACAGCTCCCAGGCCAATTTAAGCACCATGATTATAAGCAAGAGTCACTAGCACCCTGCTTGAGCTTCAGTTTTTATACACTGAATTAAAGTATCTTTTTGTTTTCTTCCTTTCTCCTTGGCTTGATAATACTGATGGGTAGATAACATTGACAAGTTCTGAAGTAAGAATTTTTGTTTTTGTTTTTTTTCCCTTCCTTTCCTCCATTCTTACTCTTTCCCTCTGGAATTCCTTCCTTTCTTCCTCCCTCCCTCTCCCTTCCTCTTCCCTCTGGAACTCTTTCCCTCCCTCCCTCCCTCCCTCCCTACTTCCCTCCTCTCTCCCTCCCTCCCTCCTTCCCCCCTCTCTCCCTCCCTTCCTCCCTCCCTTCCTCCCTCCCTTCCTTCCTTCCTTCCTTGCCCCTCTGCTCCCTCACTCCCTTCCTTCCTCATCCTTTCTTTCCTCCCCCCTCCTTCCTTTTCTTTCCCTTCTCTCCCTTTTTGCTCTTGTTTGTCTCCCTTTTTTCTCTTCCTCCTCTCCCCTCCTTTCCTGACTTCTTTCATTTTATTTATTTATTTATTTATTTATTTATTTATTTATTTATTTATTCATTTATTTATTTTGCCAGTCCTTGGCCATGAATTCAGGGTCTGAGCACTGTCCTTGGGCTTTTCTCAAGGCTAGAGCTCTACTGCTTGAGCCACAGCACCACTCCTGGCTTTTTCCTGTGTATGTGGTGCCAAGGAATTGAACCCAGGTCCTCTTGAGACACAGCACCACTTCCGACTTTTTTCTATGTATGTGGTACCAAGGAATCGAACCCATGTCTTTGTGTATGCTAGGCAAGCACTCTTACTACAAGGCTAAACTCCCAGGCCCCAGAGTTTATATTTTGAGTATAAAATATTCATAAAAAACAGAAAGATGAAACAATACAGGTTATAAGACTTATAGAGCTGCTAATGTCTGATTCTTCCAAAGTTTGATGTTAAATAAATTATGGAATGATGGGTAAAATTGACTTTCATTTCTTTTTGGGGTTTTGGACCTTTTTTCTTTTTGGCCTACATTGGGCAATAATAAAAGCCATGTTCAACATCACAATAAGCTAGGACTTCCTGTTAATGAATATTTGAATATTTCAGTTTATTTTTTGTGATTCTTCATGTAGGCAGCTTCTTTCCTCAGCTATAACCCATTTTCCCCTGCACACAGTTTGCTGCAAACACATAGTTATTCGGTCTACCTCTAGACTTATTAAGCTGTTTTCTCCACCTCATGTGTCCCCAAACTTCTGTGGTTTGAATTTGACTTGGTATGGTTCACCTCAGATGCAGGTTGTGAGACAACACTTAAACTCAAGTGGTTAATTGGAAGGGAAAGAAAGGAACAGGAGCAAATGAAACAAAGAAAAGAAGTTGATTGTTTAAGCCAGCTTCCAGTTCCAGAAAGCAACTGGAGCATAATCACACTGAGAAAGCACTGGAAGCCTAGGAAGAGCTTCTACCTTCCAGTTATCCCACCCAGGGCAAAAGAGCTACAGAATTCATAAACTAACACTCAGCTATTGCCTAGGAGTTACTCCTGGAAGCACTAATTCCAGAACTTTCCAACCTGTCGAGCAGGTGGCAAAATGAGTCTCAGTCATGAGAGGACACCTTCTACAAAGACCTGCTGGTGCCACAAGGGACATGCAAGCCAAATGTAAACCAGTGTTAAAAAGGAGGCAATGTGAGAAGCACGGATACCATCTGCTACAGAAAAGTCCTGGTTGGGATAGGTTACTTGGTAGTGATTAAGAACAACCAAGCATTAGTGCATTACTCACCACCATAGATGGTTGTCAGGGGACTTAGGAAAACTCAGGAGACTCAGCTACCATCCCCAATATGGCTGCTGCTACAGGGGAGGACAAAGTGATGGTCTTGCATTGCAATAGTAGTTTGAGCTGTAGAAACCTGGGCCAAGCTTAAAGGCTGAAAGAGAAACTTAGAAATTTATTTATTTAAAAAATGATTCAGTGATATTGAGGTTTGAGCTCAAGGCACTACAAGCCAGCGCTCTAGCACTTAATCCACACTGCCGGCCCTTTTTGTTTTCTGTGACTGTGTCTTGATTTGAGCCCCGCCCTAGCTGTGGATCTTTATCCTCCTAACATCACTTCCCTTGTAGTCTGGATTACAGGTGTTACCCACCATGGCTAGCCCCGAACTTACACATTTAAAGGCTTAGAGTTTTAAAGTCTGATATGACACAAATATCAAAAAAAAAAAAAAAAGAGTCAGAGTTCTAAAACTGTCTTTTTTTTTTTTTGCCAGACCTGGGGCTTGAACTCAAGGCCTGAACCCTGTCCTTGGGCTTTCTTAAGGCTAGAGCTCTACCACTTGAGCCACAGCACCACTTCCAGCCATTTCTGTGTAAGTGGTACCAAGGAATCGAATCCTGGTCTTCATACATGCTAGATAAGCACTCTACCACTAGACCAAACTCCTGGCCTAAAAAACTGCCTTAAGCAAGTATATTAGATGATAATTTTGTTAATACATTAAAAATTATTAAAATTTTATATCTAGACGACAAATGGGCATAAAAACGCTTGTGTTTGGGAATTCTCATCCTTAAGTGAAAAAGACTTACGCCATTTCTAAATTCTCTTGATTACCTGCTCATGTTAGGTGACAGATAGAGGCTTGTGGAGTTTATGAACAAGGCAAAAAGACCATCATTAAATTAGAATAATTTGGCCGGGAGTTTGGCCTAGTGGTTAAAGTGCTTGCCTAGCACGCATGAAGACCCGGGTTCGATTCCTTGGTACCACATACATAGAAAAAAGCCAGAAGTGGTGCTGAGGCTCAAGGGGTAGAGCTCTAGCCTTGAGAAAGTCCAAGGACAGTGCTCAGACCCTGAGCTCAAGCCCAGGACTGTCAAAAAAAAAAAGTTAGAATAATTTCTGACCACAAAGAATAAAGAGTGCTTGGCTGGAGGTCCTATGTGTCTATGAAAGGCAAACTTTAATTATCACTATTGCACTAGGCTTGAGGAAGTATTCTAGTCCTAAGACCATAGTTCTTGCCCCAATTCTACTTATCTCTTGCAAGAAAAGTTTCTCAGAGAGCAAGAGATGTGTGTGTGTGTGTGTGTGTGTGTGTGTGTGTAGGCAGTACTAGAATTTGAACTCAGGTCATTGTGTTTGTTAAGCAGTGCAATGGTACCACTTCAGTCATATTTCCAACCATTTTAGCATTTATTACTATTAATAATGATGATTATTTTATTTTATGTATTATTTATGATATTGTTTAATTATTATGGTTTAATTTAGATAGGGTCTCTTTTTGTCTGGAGCTGGCCTCTGACCATAGTCTTTCTACATCTGTCCCTCTTAAGTCATTGGGCCACCACACCCAGAAAACCTTTTGTTTTCTTCCTGGAAGTTTTGGTTTGTTTCCTTTCTTTCTTTCTTTCTTTCTTTCTTTCTTTCTTTCTTTCTTTCTTTCTTTCTTTCTTTCTTTCTTTCTTTCTTGCTTGCTTGCTTGCTTGCTTGCTTGCTTGCTTGCTTGCTTGCTTGCTTGCTTGCTTGCTTGCTTTTCTTTTTTGTCACTCCTAGGCTTGGGCTCAGGGCCTGAACCCTGTCCTTGGACTTTCTCAAGGCTAGAGCTCTACCACTTGAGCCTCAGCATCACTTCTGGCTTTTTTCTATGTATGTGGTACCGAGGAATTAAACTCAGGTCTTTGTACATGCTAGGCAACACTCTACCACTAGCCCAAACTCCTGGCCCAACAAATGTTTATTTCTTATAAATGACAAAATTTTAAAGTAAAATGGCATTATTTGTTTGGTACTGTTGTTTAGAAAGCAATATAGGGAACATGTATCCATGATCATGGTGAATAGGAAAGGAGCCAAGGTAAATCCTGGAATGGTGATGGTGGCCCAAGCTGTCTTCTGAAGACAACACACCTGAGCACATTCTTTTCCCTGTTAGCAGGGGTTAACAATCTTCTTTAAAATAAAATTTTCTTGACTTGTTAATAGCCATTTTCTGCAAGTACAAAGCAAATTGGTTCAGTACCATGCTCTCTGGGGTGAGTAGGAAGCTCAGTAAATATCAACTGGTGAGTATAGTTGCCATGACTAAAAGTATCAGGTAAATATGCTTGCATTTGAAACCACTGATCTTACTTCACAAGCTTTGAGTAATAACTCAATTTTTAGTCATCATTTGTGATAGAAAAGATATGATGAAGGGGCTCAGAGTTTGTCCTAGTGGTAGAGTGTTTGCCTAGTGTGCATGAAGACCTGGGCTTGATTCCTTGGTACCATATACATAGAAAAGAAAGTCAGAACTGGTGCAGTGGCTCATGTGGTAGAGCTCTAGACTTGAGAAAGACCAAGGGCAGTGCTCAGGCCTTGAGAATGTCCCAGGACATTCAATATATATATATATATATATATATATAAATGGATTATGAAATGAACTGCTTCAAATATTTCAAATAGACTATATTGTTTATGAGTTAAAAAAGAGGCTATATTCAACCTTGGCAAAAAATGAGTAAGATTTTCCTTGGAAAGTTAGTGAACCCTTTGAAATGTAAGGAATTGAATTGTAAGGAATCCATTTGTCTAACAGTGTGGAATGATTAATTAGATTATGAAGTCATTAAGAAATGACATCATATTCATAAATAATTTAAATTATAGGATAGTGGAAGAGTCAAGAAAGTATATAAATTGTCATATGGAACTATCAGAAATACGTGTCAGAGACAAAAATACAACCCATCATGAAGAGAATGTGCATGCTAGATTAGCAGTGATTTCTATTACTTTGTATCACTGCCATTGAAAGTTCATTCTGGGTGTTTTACAGCAATAAGATTAATTAATTTTGTAAGTAGGAAAATTTGAATTTTCTCTATCTCTCTGTCACATGGTATTTTAGTTGTTGGTTGGTTAGATCTGAACTAGAGCAATGTTTATGGGATTTGCTAATGAACTCTTGAACAAAAAACAGATCTAAAGCCAGACACTTGGGGCTCGTGCCTGTAATCTCAGCTACTCAGGAGGCTGAGATCTGAGGACTGTGCTTTAAAGCCAGCCTGAGAAGGAAAGTCTGTGAGACTATTATCTCTGATTAGCTATCAAAATGCGAGAGGTGAAGATGTTGCTGGTCGAGCTCTAGCCTAGAGTGACAAGGTAAAGAGGTAGCTCCCATGATCTAAGTACTAGAACACCCACAAACACGGCCATACTGCCACCGCCAGTACCATCACCATCACCACCTCCAAGAACAAGGAAATAGATCTATATAACAAGGAAGAAGATAACAGAAGAGAAACACTAAGGTAACTCTAAGTTTGAGAAATATAGATTTATATTATTAGCCGATCAGAGAATTTGCTGGCTGACATTTAAGTAGATGATAGATTCCTACACAGAACATGATCATGAACTGGATTGTAATAGTAACTCAGTCTTCATTTCCTAAGTGATATTTAAAAATAAGTGTATAAATGGCAATTATTATTCATCATCTCTGAGCCAAAAATATTAAAATGACAGTGTTTTACATTTGGTATATTCTTCTAAGAGTTTATTTAAAGTGTGAAATGTATAGTATTGGTTCTTTTCTAGAAAGAGTTGGGGGGAGGGTTAGTTAGAGAATGAAAGGTAAATAATTACATATATTCTCACAAATAATCTTATAAACGTCAGCTGGGAGATTCTTTAAGAAACAGCCACAAGGATATAACTTCAAGTAAGAAGACTCCTGAACTTGGCACATAGGATAAATAGCAATTAGTCATTGATTTCTGAATTCTGGCATATTAGTTTCTGGATATAATTTTTGCTTCACAATGCAGGTATCACATATGTCAGATATCTAGAGGATGTCTAAAATTAAGTAATTATTTAAATTTCAGTAATCTACTAAGGTTGGATCAAAAATAATCTGTTGAGTTTTCGTATGAGTGAACTTTCTTTCCAAGAATAAATCATATTTGTGTTTAAACACACACACATACACACACACACTCACACATGAATACACACACACATACACTCAAGAGTTGATTCTTATTTGCAGATTTACCTTCATCAGCAACTGAAAAAAATCCAAAGCTACCTGCTTTCCTGAAACTCCCGTGAAACAAGTCAGTCCTCTGCCTCTTTGTTTCTGTTCTCCTACTGCACACAAATCTTTTTTGTTTGTTGCTCTCTGTGACTTGTCTTTGTAAAATGACCTGAAGCATTGGGTAGAAGCACTGAGGCACGGTCTAATGTTTCTGAGTGAGGGAAGCCCCTGTCTAAGGTAACTCCTCCCAGCCAATATGTATAGTTTTGCTGACCATGAGTTCATTGTTAATGAGTTAATAATATATATTAAATTAAGTGTTGATAAATGGGAATCTGAACAGTTAGGTTTTGGATTGGCCAGTTGATTAAAAAGGAAACATTGCTGAATCCCAATGGTTCACACCTATCTATAATCCTAGCTCCACAGGAGGCTAAAATCTGAGGATTGTGGTTTGAAGCCAGCTTGGGCAGGAAAATCTGTGAGACTCTTATCTCTAATAAACTACTCTGAAAAAAAAAAAAAGAAGCTAGAAGTGGCACTGTGGCTCAAATGGTAGAACAACTAGCCCTGAGCAAAAAAAGTTCAGGGACAGAGTCTAGGCCTAGCATTCAAGCTCCAGAACCAGTAAAAATAAAAAAAATCCCTCAAGAACCAAAAAACAAAACATGATAAAAAAAAGTATATTGGAAATGAATTCTAGCTTAGAAAAACAGTGCCATGTTCATGGAAACTTTGCAGAAAATAAATCACATATTATTTATTGAATTATATGTGTTATATTACTTATATATTATTATATAGTTATTTAATATAAATTACAATTTAACAGAAATCAATAAAAATAAATATATTAATTATATATGTGTGCACATAAACATATATATATATATTTTTTTCTTTTTGCTAGTTCTGGCTTGAACTCAGGGCCTGAGCACTGTCCTTGGAGTTTCTCAAGGCTAGAGCTCTACCATGTGAGCTACAGCACCACTTCTGGCTTTTTTCTGTGTATGTGATACTGAGGAATCAAACCTGGGTCTTTGTGCATTCTAGGCAAGCACTCTACCACTAGGCCAAACTCCTAGCCCCATGCATATATCATTTTATGTTTATTATTTATACATTTATTTTATATAATATACATGTATATTGAAATTTCTCTCATTTTAGAGCTTAGTCATGAGAATGTTTAACATTTGGAAGTATTTACAGATTTATATATGATTTATTTATTTATTTATTTTTTGCCAGTCCTAGGCTTGAGCTAAGGGACTGAGCCCCACTGTTGGACTTTCTCAAGGCCAGCACTCTATCACTTGAGCCTCAGCACCACTTCCAGCTTTTTTTAATGTATGTGATACCGAGGAATCAAACCCGGGTCTTTGGGCATTCTAGGCAAGCACTCTACCACTAGGCCAAACTCCTGGCCCCAGATTTATACTTTTTATCTATAAACTCCAGGCTTATGTTTATTCCTTATAACATTTCATTAAAGAGGCTACTTTCTAAACAATGACAACAAAACTATAATCAAATTGTTGTTCTCAAATCATAATTGAAACAAATGATTTGATTATGCAGTTCAAATTTATATTACCATCTCCAAAATATGTATGATAATCAACCACACACAGCTGAACAGAAACATAAATTGGTAGGTACAGGGTATAGATACTGGTTGATACAAGTGTGTGTGGGAATTTTTACACAGAAAACCAGGCAGAAATAAAATTTATTTTTAGCAAACCTAAAATAAAAACAAACCCCAAACAAACAAACATAACTTTTGGGCATCAGTTTAATTTTTGTTGTTCCTAAATCAACTCAGTTACTTCAGGATATATGCAATTGGTCTAGGATTTGGCTCTATAAGTTTAAAGAAAGCATGTTTGTATCCTCGTCCTGATTAGCAAGATTTCATCTAAGTTCTTTGAGGTCACAGTCTCTGTCCAGAGGATCCTTTCAATTCTCTGTGATCTCTTGAACCTTTTCCATTGTTTCCTTCCATATTGGAAGCTGGCACTCCCTACTGCAGCTAGTGGTCCAATTATGAGCCCTAGTAGTATGTTTTGCCCTGAATTCAGGATGGTTTAGTTGCCCCCTTTAGCCTTTAAGAATCACAAAGTGCTGGCCACAGGCTTATTTATGGAGGTTTTGGAGCTATGAGCATACATTTGGCGCTCAGTTCTGGTTCATCTATCAGGGTTAAGCACTTTCTGAACTTTGTCGCAATTTTCAAAAAAAAAAAACTAGTCTGTTTCTTTCCTAATTCTCCCCCAATCACACCCATCCCCTCAAGTTGGCTGGTTCCGTTTTTACATAGGTACATTGAATATGACGACTGGATTCAACACTAATCTAGATATACTGGCCAAAATTTATGAGAGTCTTATCAAGGTTGTCTGGATGCTCTGCAGCCCGGAAGAAGACCCAATCAGGGAGGCAGAAACCTAAGTGAGAGATGTTATTTCCTTGGGTCAGGATGGTAGTAGGAAAGGTCCTTATTTTCAAGTCCCTCACCAAAGCACAATTGTTACCAGGGGTCTGAGGACAAGAGAACATCTTACCCAACTATAAACTATGTAGCTTTATTCCTTCACTAAGTTACTTTTTATTTGGCAGCAAATCGGTTTTGTTGGAAAAAAGTGAGGAAAAGTAATAGAATATAAGTGTATGAGGGGCCAGGAGTGTGGCCTAGTGGTAGAGTGCTTGTCTAGCATTCACGAAGCCCTGGGTTTGATTCCTTAGTACCACATATACAGAAAAAGGGGTGCTGAGGATCAAGTGGTAGAGTGCTAGCCTTGAGAAAGCTTAAGTACAGTGACCAGGACCAGAGTTCAAGCCCCAGGCCTGGCAAAAAAAAAAAAAAGGGTGTATGAACCAGGTACTGTGGCTCATGCTTGTAATCCTAGCTACTCAGGAGGTTGAAATATGAGGCTCACAGTTTGAAACTAGATCAGGGATAACATCCATGTCTTGAGTTCAAGTTCCATGTCTGATCAACAAAATAAAATAAAATAAAAAAAAAACACAAAAAACACAAAGAACAAAAAAACCCCCAGACATATTGTATTCATAAACTGACATATTGCATACAGCTACTAAATTATAATAAAATTAAAGAAATTAATCCTAAAGAAAAAAACTAGCTTGCTATGAAATTTATTAGGAATGAACTAACATAAATTTAAAAAAAGAGAAATACCAAGTGCTGAAAAGGACTTGAGGTATCTAGTGGTTTCCTGGGTTAGTAAATTAACCAAAATTCACAGAAATATGCACCTAAAACAGTCATATAATAATATATGTTAGTTATATATTAACAAAGCTGATTTTAAAATAAACAAGTTTGAAGTTCATTTGAGTTTTTCATTCTCTTTGGGTTCATTTTTTATCCTGGTGAAAATGTGCTTTGGGGCTAAGGTACAGGTACAAAATCTACATCAACCTAAGTTAACATCTCCAAATTTCATGCCCTTTATTCTGATGAAAAAGAGATAATATGAAAAGAGACAATTTTCACACATAAGGCATAAGAGATTATATCCAAATAGAGACATTCCCTAATCATCTCTGAGTTAGATTTGTGAAAGTGAGTGAACAGCTCAGTTTCAAGTTTGTTGAGATTTTTTTGTTTGTTGGTGCGACTAGGCTTTGAATTCTCTACCTTGCACTTGTTGAACAGGCACTCTACTGCTGAGCCATGCCTCCAGCCCTTTTTGACACTGGTTATTTTTGAGATAGCATCTTGTTTTCTGTCCTGGTGCCCACACCTAGACCACATCTATTTTGGGCTGTCAAACATCCTTGTTGGGATGAGATGTGAGTACCTTTAAGTCCAGCTGGTCTCAGACTTCTGGGCGGAAGAAACTTCGATCCTTCCAATTTTAGCATCCTAAGTCAGTAGTGGCCAATGGTCCCAAACTTTTTTGAGTTTTCATCTTTGATCTTTAAGTGTAAGAACCCAAAGAAGTTCAGAGTTAATGGGGCCTAGGACTATACTCCACTAGCCCTCATGCAATAGCTAGACGTAGGCTTTTCAAATTACTTACAGTCATGAGAGTACTATTCAATATTAAAAGATTTTTCAATATAAATATTTTCATGATTGCCAACTAAACTTATCTCTTTGGGGATGGAATAAAAAGTGGATATAAGGTTCCACTAGACGTATTGTGTGCATGGATATTCTTTCAGTAATTGGAAGCTTGACTTCAAGGCAAGCTGGGAGATCTAGGCGAGGAGTATATCATAGAGGAGAATGTTTGTATGATAGGAAATGTCCACTTTCATCATTGGTTTCACCAAGGCTGATCTGATTCTTAGCTATGCTACATATACAACTCTTCTTTTTAAATTTTTTTTGCTATCAGTCCTGGAGCTTGAACTCTGGTCTTAGGCACCGTTCCTGAACTTACTCACTTTCTTTTCTTTCTTTCTTTCTTTGTTTTCTTTTCTTTTCTTTCTTTCTTTCTTTCTTTCTTTCTTTCTTTCTTTCTTTCTTTCTTTCTTTCTCTCTCTCTCTCTCTCTCTCTCTCTCTCTCTCTCTTTCTTTCTTTCTTTCTTTCTTTCTTTCTTTCTTTCTTTCTTTCTTTCTTTCTTTCTTTCTTTGCTCAAAGCTTATAATCTACCATTTGAGTCACAGCTCTACTTGTGGCTTTGTTTTGTCACTAAGAGAGTCTGGAGATTTCCTGCCTGAGCTGGCTTCAGATTGCAGTTCTCAGATCTCAGCAACCTGAGGAGCTGGGATTACAGGTGTGAGCCACAGGCCACCATTATCCAGCTAGATATACAACTCTTATGTGTTGACTCCAGACATAATTGCCATATAGGCTGACTTTGCTACTCCTATTGACCTGTTGGTAGGTTCTATAGACATACAACATAGACAAATGTGCTGGAGTTGACTGACACTCAGATGGTTCTCTGCCCATTAATGGGGCTTCTGGGCTGTAATTAATGCATAATACACTGGGACATGATGATTTTGGAGTTTCCAGTAAATGTTTGGGAAGTGCTGAAAACCATAGAAAAGCTTAGAAAGGAAATGATGTAGTAAGATGAAACTCAAGAGAACACAGGTTGTTTAAGGCAAGGAAGGAAAAGGGAGTGAAGGAAGATAATCAGAAAGAAAGGGAGACAGCAGAAATGTAGTAACATGATCTACCCTAGTAAGATCTAAGCCTCCAACCTCCATCTCTAGGCCTTACTACCAGTTCTCCGCAGGCTGACTAAGTCAAGCCACACCCCTCTTGACATGAAGCAGGATGATGGTATTTCTGAACATTTGCAGTTTCCCTTTACCTTAGATCTTTGCAAGCCTGATTCTTTCCTAGCTTCCAAGTCTCATGTCACAAGGTGGGTCTTCAGGGTCTTTCCTGGCAACTCTAAATAAAAATAGCCTTTTAAACTTAAAGAGAGTCTTCTCTGAAAAAGAAATAAGAATGGCCTATAGAAACATGCAGAAATGCTCGACATCTCTGGCCATAAAAGAAATGCAAATCAAAACAACTCTAAGATTCCACCTCACTCCAGTTAGAATGGCCATGATCAAGAAATCTAATAACAACAGATGCTGGAGGGGATGTGGCCAGGAGGGATCACTGCTACACTGTTGGTGGGAGTGCAAACTCACTCAACCACTATGGAAAGCAGTGTGGCAGTTCCTCAAAAGACTAAACATAGAGCTCCCCTATGACCCAGCAATTCCACTACTTGGCATTTACCCAATCGTCCAGAAATAAAGACAGACTAAATCCACTAGCACAATGATGTTCATTGCAGCGCTATTTACCATAGCAAAGATATGGAACCAACCTACATGCCCCCCAGTAGATGAGTGGTATTTATACACAATGGAATTCTATGCTATTGTCAGAAAGAAATACATCGCCCCATTTGTAAGGAAATGGAAAGACTTAGAAAAAATCATATTAAGTGAAGTAAGCCAGACTCAAAGGAACTTAGGCTCAATGGTTTCCCTCATTTGTCATAATCAGTAGAAACCTTGGGCTCTCCTAGCAGAGATTTACAATATAACAAAACCTAGATACATAAGACCATATAGTATGATGCTAAATGAAAGGACCTCTAGGATGTAAAAATAAAAGCCATATAATCAGTGATTGTTGTCCTTAATGTACTGTGTTATCTCTCATCTCTTTTGCTGTCCCTTGGTTATCTCATATTGTTACAGTATTTCACCTTTTTATCTGATATATTGTATATATGCGTTTTTGGTTATTTGAAATTGGATAGGGAAGGGGGAAAACAAGATGAGGGGCAAGGGTGGGAGGAGGGAAATGGGGACCAAGACAGGAGAAAAGGTATCAATGTGTGTGAAGTAATGCACCTTCTATCTGGTGAATATAATGTAACCCTTCTATGAATCAAAATAAAATAGATATGGAAAAATAGCCTTTTAAAATCCTCTTATAGATTAATATACTCTGTGTTATTCTGTTCCTATCATTTGCCATAATCCTAAGTTATTTAAATAATATGTGGGTTTCTCCCCCAGCCTCTCCGGAATATAGACTTTATGGTGTCTTTCTTGTTTACCAAAGTTTTCTTTGTTTATGGTAGGGAGTTTAAACCTTGGTAATATGTAAGACATTTTAAAATAACATACTACAGCCTGGCTCTAGTGGCTCGTGCCTATAATTCCAGCTACTTGGGAATCTGAGATCTGAGGGTCATAGTTTAAAGCAAGCTTGGCTAGGAAAGTCTGTGAGACTCTTATCTCCAATTACTTACCAAAAAAACGCTGGACATAGAACTGGGGCTTACGTGGTGGTGCACTAGCCTTGAGCACTAAAAACTCAGGAACAGCTCCTGGGCATTGAGTTCGAGTCCTAGAATGAGCACCAAAACATAAAAGTAGCATGCATATGATGCAAATGCTTCACAAGTGTGGAGGTATCTGATGAATAACATTATGAATACCTTTCAATTTAGTCCCCACATAAAAGCATAGAGATTTACTCTGATCTGGTCTTAAGCCCCACTCATCACTGTAGGAATGGGTAAAATGGCGCTGTGGTCGAGGTTGTCTATGTGTTGTTGAAGAGAAGCCTTTGGTGCCAACTGTTTCAGCTTTTATCAACCCAGGTGGTGTGATGAATGTTGATCCAATTTGTGAATGATGAAATTTTGATCAACTTCCTTGAGAAAGAGGTCATTCACAAAAATTTGTGGTCATCGATATGAAAAGTGATTCTTCATTAGAAGCAGTCCCTTGAACATTATTATTCAGAAAAGAATGGGTTTGATTACTTAAAGATGTCAGTTTTGTTTAAAAAAATATAGAGCCTAACAGATTTCCCATCTGCCTTTCTACATCATTTAATGTTAAGGTCTTGTATTATAGCTCCTCTACATGGATAGAATTGAGACGTGATAGACAAATTCTGGTCTTCAATGTCATTTTCTACCCTTCCCTACTTCCAGGGACATCTGCTTTCTAAACTGGCAGTGGGGTCTTAGAGAAAAGTGTGGGAACAATCTAGATAGTGGGGCAGAGAGGAAACAGAACACATTGTGAAAGATACCTCATGCCTGCTAACATTTCAATATTATCTCTGCAGCACTCAGTTGCATATCTATTTTTGTATATGTATGTATGCTGGTCCTAGGGCTTGAACTCAGGGCCTGAGTGCTGTCTCTGAGTATTTTGCTAAAAGTCAGCAGCATTCTACCACTTGAGCAACCGCTTTGCTTCTGGTGTTTTGGTGGAGAATTAGAGAGCCTTTTCTTTTCTTTCTTTGAAGATGTCATATTTCAACAGAGAAGTCATGAGATCTGTGGTAGAGTTAGGAGATCACACCTCACAGATCTAGAGTTCAAGTATAAACATGAGTCTCTGAGGCTAAAGGTTCTAGACTTGGAACTTCTAGAGTAAATTAGAATTTTCATGTTATATTGTAAGATTATACAGAGGTATCATTTTTACTATCATGTCATAGTATGTTTCTTCATTATGCACTTAAAATTCTCTTCAACATATATGTTTTCTATCTTTGAACTGCATGTCCTCTGGGGATGGTGGTTCTACTCTTTCCTTCTTGGGATCTTTCTGCAATATTTCACATGATATTTGACCCAATTAAAGAATGGGTAGACTGGCCATTACTAGCTCAAGCTTGTAATCCTGGCTATTCAGGGGGCTGAGATTTTAGGATTGAGGTCCAAAACATGCAATTCTATGAGATTCTCACCTCCAATTACCAGCAAAGAGCCAGAACTGCAGGTCTGGTACAGGGCTAGGCTTGAATGCAAAAGCTAACTGAGTTCAAGCCCCAATGCTGAAAAAAAAAATGGGGCTAATCTCTGTAATCCTAGCTGTTTAGGGGACTAAAGTCCAGAGGATTACAGTTTGAAGCTAACCTAGGCAGCAAAAGTCCATGAGATTCTGTTTCCAATTAATCAGCCAAAAGCTGAATATGACACAAGAGGTAGAGCACCAGCAGTGAGCAAAACAAGCTGTGCAAATGTAGAGCTCTGAGTCTAAATCTCAATACTGGTAAAAATGCTAGTTACTATGTCATTCCATGGAAATTTGTGTAGCTTTTCTCCACCAAGTTATTTCTAATATTTTACTTCATCTTTTTAGCAAGATGGTATGTTAATTGAAAGCAGAAGCCTTCTATCTATTTTTACATTCTTATCTGGTGGACAGGATGGGCTCATTAAATACTTCTTGGTGAATGAAGTGATTGACTACACACTTCTCTGAGGTTCTGGGATGGTGAAGGACCAAATAAAAAACAGTAATAAGTATTTAGAAAGAATAGTGGAGCGTATCTAGATGTCTTCATCCTGCTGACAATTCCACTAACACAAATATTTTGCTTTCATTAGATTGTTTAGCTGCTGGAATAGGATCCCCATTCAAATTTACTTTCACAAAAATGAATGAGTGTGAACAAAATAAACAAAATGAAGTTTATTCCATTGCATAAGTGACAGTCAGGAGCAGTAGAACAGTGCTGTGCCTTCTTTTCCCCTGCTCTCTGATTTCCTGTGCACTGACTTGGAAATAGTTTCTCTTACTATGGCACAAGAATCTCCTTTCCATCCCTTTCTATAGAGAAGATTTGAGACTGGCTTTTTAGGTTCATCTTCATGGACTTGAATTAGATATTCTCATTGAGACGTTGTGATATTTCCACTGTTTTGGCCTAGGACACAAACTCATCCCAGTGTCAGATGTTAAGGTCAGATTAATACTTCAGGAAAGACTTTCCTAATACAATATTGGACTGTCTTTTCCACCAGGAGAATGCATTGTGTGTAGAAACAAGCCTCAGAGATTTACCATGGGTTGTGTTGTTGTTGATTGGTATTTAGTTTCTCCCACGTAAAGTCTGTGATTGAAGAGTGAGGACTACTGAAAATGTTTAATCATGTAATAATTCATTCCTGCATTGTATCAGGTAAAGTAATGTCTCTTTATGATATAATATTGAGCTTATGTCACTAGACTAACACCAACTGACCATCCAGCCAAAATATGCTTACATTTTCTGTTTTTCTTGGTCTTTTTGATGAACTGGATGTGATGGTAGGGCCTTCAGTTCTGTATTTACTTTCCTATTATTCTAGAAGCTCAAGTAGGAAATAGTCTCTAATATCTGTTTTAATGCAGGGTTTTTCTTTCTACTAGCTGTGTATAAGAATCATTAGCTAGTACGAAACTCTAGCATTCCAACCCTAGGTCTACTTCAGGATTTTTTTTCAGTGGACACAAGAAGGAATTGGGCACTGAAGATATATATATTTTTTGCATTTTTTATTGTAATTAGTAAAAGGGTTACATGATATTTGCCAGATAGAAGGTGCATTAATTCACGTACATTGATACCCTTTCACATGTCTTGGTACCCATTTCCCTCCCCCCCCACACCCCCCACCCGTCTTGGTTTTCCCCCCTTCCCTATCAAATTTCAAATAACCAAGTACAAATAAATTCAATATATCAGATAACAAAGTGAGATACTATAACGATATGAGATAACCAAGGGACAGCAAAGGAGATGAGAGACAACATACTACATTAAGGACAACAATCATTCGATATATGGCTTTTGTTCGAAGGAATTGGGCACTGAAGATATATTTTTTAAAATTTTTTTGTTTGTTTTATAACACAGTGGTACATCTACTATGCCGTCAGATTTGCAAGCCTTGCTTCTTTTGCAATGGCTTTAAGGGAATCTGTAAATTAGGACTCATCGACAGTGAACGGAGTCATCCCTGACACAGCTCCAGCTGCAGTGATACTCATCTGAACCATTCACTCCAGGTGCTCATCTCCCTCTGCCCATCACACCTCCGCACAAATCAGCAAACACAACTCTAATCACTGTAGTGAAGTTCACAGAGAGATAGACACCAATCAATGTGGAATTCACCCTCACCCACTTTTGCTCATGTGCTAATTTTCTTTTCACATTTATAAACAGTGACTCGTTTACATTTTTGGCAGAGTTGTCCTTCTGAGTTAATATTCGTTGCGAGTGCCAGTTCAGCAAAGTTTTCCCAAGAACTTTAGCATTGTTTGTGGTCTAGAGGTCATTCATAATGGCTAGAAGAGTTTAGCTGGACTTTTGATCTTGCATTTTTAGTTTTTTTTTTCCTGCAGAATGCTATTATTTCTCTTAATTAATTAAATATGTTTCTCCATGAAGGTACAGGCTGTACTATGAATAATTCTGTCATCTGATTTAATCTGTACATGTCTACATTTTAAAGAAATTTAGGAAGAAGTAGATAGGAAAACAGAGCCAATTGATTCGTGTAAAGAAAAGGGGGTAACAAGTTTGGGCAGGACAGAATCCACAGAAAAGTTCAATAAAAAAGATAGAAGATATGATATTTTCTAACTCAGAATAATCAGCAAGTCATTAGATATATGTGAAATCAAATGGTACATCCTTAAATTTATTTCTGCTGTGGGGCGAAGAGAATGTTTGGTATGGTTAAAGCTCCACTAAATGCATATCTGAAAAACAAGGAAGAATTGGATTAAAAATTCTGTTTTGTTCTACACAAATAAAAAAAACAGTGGAGAAATTTCATACTCTGATTTATAAGCAATGTAGATTCGATTGTTTTTCTTTCAGTTGCATCAAAAATACCTGAATTTAGTTTTGGAGGAAAAAAAATCACATTAAAAGAAAAAAAAAGAGAGAGCCAAAAGGCTTATAGGAAGTACAATTGGTAAAACTCACATATGACACCTTTTGTCTTTCGAAAAGATTACAGAGCTATATATATTTTGGTGTCAGTACTGAGGCTTGAACTCAGGGTCTAGCCACTATCTCTTGGCTTTTTTGCCTAAGGCTAGTGTCTAGCACCAGAACCACAGCTCCACTGCTGGCTTTTTTTTTTTTTTTTCAGTGATTAAAGACTCATGGACTATTTTGTAGGAGCTGGCTTTGAACCACATTCCTAGGAGTAGCTAGGATTATAGGAATGAGTTATAGTGCTTTGCTTACTGATCTACCTTATAGGTCATGAGAGGATTATATGAAATTAAAATTCTAGAGTACATAAAATGCACTTATTCTCTCTCTCTCTCTCTCTCTCTCTCTCTCTCTCTCTCTCTCTCTCTCTCTCTCTCTCTCTCTCTCTCTCTCTCATAGATAGATAGAGATATATAGATATCTCCAGTCCTGGGAGCTTGAACTCAGGGCCTGGGTACTGTCCCTGAACTTCTTTTGCTCAAGACCACCACTTGAGCCACAGCACCTCTACCGTCTTTTTCTGTGTATGTGGTACTGAGGAACCAAACCCTAGGCTTCATGCATGCGAGGCAAGCACTCTACCACTAAGCCACATTCCAGAATAAATGTCACATTTTAAATACCATAACTAAACACCTTCTAAAGGGATCTAAATTGGTCTTCTAAAGGAATCCGTAGGCTTGACTCCAGTCACAGGAAAATTTCAGTTATGGAATTGTGGAATTGATATACAAATTGAAAGATCACTTAGTAATTTGTTAATCGTTTCTGCTTTGGCTTTTATTTCTTTTGTGAAAAAAAGCATTGCAAGGTTTATATGCAGATAATGAAGTATGGTCTTTTAAATGATCAGGCAAATTAAAATAGAACAAAATTGGAGCAAACTGTTTATTGAATGGAAGAATTGGCAATAAATTTGAGGTGATATCCTGAAATAACCAATCAATTCAATAACAATTGTTACATTCCTGATGTAAAGAGTATTTGATACTCAGATATACTATATAGTCTAGACACAGAGATTAGTGAAGTATGAGGATGTACTGAGGTAGAGAGGAAGCAAGAGCAATAGTAGGGCCTGGGACCCCGATGTAAAAGAAAAACTCTTCTTACAGACAACACATGTGGCTTGTTAGCGACACAGTTACACAATGTCTGAGAGTTCCAGTTGCTTCACATCCTCACCAACATTGGGCAATATCATTCTTCATAATGTTAGATATTTTAGCAGAAACATAGTGGCATCTCATCATGGTTATAATTTGCATTTCCCTGGTGACTAATGATATTGAGTATTTATTCATGTGCTTTTTTGCCATCTGTTTATCTTCTTTGAAGAAATGTCTGTTCAAATCTTTTGCCTATGTTTTTATTGGGTATTTGAATTCTTATCATTGAGTTGTAGAAAAAAGTTATTTATATGTTCAGATGTAAGTCCTTTTTCACACACACATGTGTATAAGTAGTAAATATTTTCTCTTAGTCTGATGCTTGCCTTTTTATTCCCTTACTGCTGTCGATGCCAATGTAAAAATTTAGCTTTGATGAAGTCCAACTCATAAAATACCTTTATTAGTGGTTTACACTTACTGTATGCCTTCAAAGAATTATTTTGTCTATTCTAAAATTGAAATTTTTTTTCCTCCTGGAATCCTTATGGATAGAATCACTTTGAAAAGTTATGTGGAAGGTGTTTTACAAAGTTAACTATGTGCTTACTATACAACACAGAAATTCCTCTGGAAGGTATTTACCCATGAAAAGTAAAAACATACACCTATAGAAACTGTTGAAAACACATGTTTACCATATCTTCATTAATAATGTCCTAAAATGGAAAACAGTGATCCTCAAGAGGTGAATGGATAAAAAACATGGAATATACACATAAAACAAAGAAGATTCATGCCTAGCCCTAGAAAGCAATGATGTACTAGCATATGTAACAACACAAATTAGCCCCTGGACATTGTATTGAATGAAAGAGCCAAAGAAATGTGAATCTTCTTTCATCTAATTCTAGGACCCAGGAAGCGGATGGCAAACAGATTTGTAGATGTTTATAAGAAGGGCACCAAGAAACGTGATGGACATGTTCTAGGCTTTTTCAGTGGTGTGATTAAATGGATGTATAGAGTTATCACAATTTACCAAAGTCTCCAAACTTGATTGTTTTCTAAGATAGGTAGAATTATAGGCATTCTTTATGACTAGCAAATAACAATACATTTATTTGATATGCATAGTGACTAATTTTTAAAGTGAAATGGATCGAATTTTTAGCTTTTAAAAATACCTTATCATAAAAAATATTATTTATATTTAAAAATGAGACATTTTTCCATGATAAAAATTTGAAAAAAATATAGAAAAGTTAAATGAGTCACAAAATAGCTTGTCTAGGCTTAGTTTTTATTTCTATTCTTTGTGTTATTTTTCCATGATTTGAAGCACATGATGCATACTACATTTCAGCCTATTTTCTTCAATTAACAGAATATTGTGAGGATTTTCCCAGACAATTCCATAGGTTTTTTTTCTGATAAATATGACTTTAAGAGTGCATGATATTCAGAGAAACATGCACCATAAATTATTTAAAATTATCTCCTACTTTTGAACACTTTTCTTTCTTGTTTGCTTTTGCATTTTCCCCTGTCTAATGCTGAGATGATTAGCATACATTTTCCCCACTGAGGATTATTTATTTAGGATAGATTCCCAAACACCTTGATCAAAGGGTGATACATTCTACATTATTATTTGTAACCAAAATATTAAAACTGGCCCCCTTTCTCTTCAGTTTCCCATTCTAGGAAATCTTTTATTCGACTTCATTTGCAATGGATTGTTGTTTCAGAGGCAGAGAGTAAAAGAAAGCGGATTTTCACCTAGTCCTCTGACTGTACTGCGTTGCCTGAATTAGCCTCATCTATTTGTCAAAGTGCCCAGAAACCATGATGATAGGAGCTGTGCAAATAGATATCTAGCATATGGGAACCTGCTTATAATTTCTTGCTCACAGCATTTATCCCACATACAGCATTTATCTTTAAAAGAGCAAGACTAATGAACCCGTATGTATTGTTTTCTACTTATAGCATATCCTCATTTGAAATACATCCCATGAAAAAGAAAACTGCTAATGAGTAAGGAATTGCAATGTTTTAGAATGAATGGTGTCACAGTGCCATGATGGGATTCTTGCTTTTGCCACTGACCTTATGGTACCTTCCCTTTTCTAATCAAAGAGATGAATTATTATCTGAAAAGTTTCAATCATCCCTGACCTAGAATGCTATGTAAATACACCTTTCAATAAAAATTAATTATCCTTCAAGAAAATTGGGATTAACCAGATTGCTAAGGAAGTGCCCAGTTGGTGAAGTTTTTTAGTTTTATTTTGCATTGATACAGGACTCTTAATAGCATCCCAGGAAATGCTGAACCTTGGGCAGTGAATGATAACTTGATTGTTTTATAAAAATTCAGATAATCATCAATTCATTTAGGAGCTCATCGGTGACTAATTGTTTAGGTGGAAGGGGCTTGCTAAATGCCAGTGTCATTATCAGTAAGATGGACAATGAGACAACATGTCTCACAGATTATTGTGATGTGTAAATGGCATGATATATGTAACATACATTCTTTATGCATTCTGGACCCACAATAATACTCATAGTTGTGGCTGGAAAAGAAATAGAAACAACAATAGCTAGGAACAATTCCATCGTGATTCCTAATTATTATTTTCTTGGACTTTTTCACTCTGAACTACCCTGGTTCAACCTTCCACTCTTGTCTTATTTCCAAATGTTGACCTCTGCCTTGGAAAGTCAAGTTCCCTGGATTCCCATATGCTTCAATAAATGTCTACTTCACCCGTTGACCTGGAATCTGGAAGCCCTCTGAAGACCTCACTCCTAAGCAGCCCTCTTTAACCAAGATGGATTTCCTTTCCTGTCTTCAGGAGACATAGCTGCCTTTCTCTCTGCTTTGCTACTGTTTGACAAGGTTCTTCTCCTTCCTTCTTCCGTGGAATCTCTGAGGCTCCTTTTCCAGGTAGGCTATCCTTTTCTTCCCATGTCCTTAATTTATGGATCTCTTCTTAGCTGTTTTCCTTTTCTCATTATATTTAGGCCTCATTATCTTTGCTTCCTTTTTTCCTGTCCCCATTTTGGAGAACTTGACTTCTCCATTTCGTCATTTTTTTCCCCCATGGTGACCTTTTCATCTCTACTCACTCTAAAAAATGGCAGATGCATCTTTTCCATAGACTATAACCTCCCATAGTTCTGCCCCCCTCCTCCCTGCAAAGCAGCCCGTTCAACCATCCAGCAATTGCTATTAAGAGTTCAGTTCATTTACACTAATGCTTCCCATCCTTTTGGGTTTAGATTTCATGACCTATGATTGCAGACTTTCTCTTGCAAACATTCTCAGTTCCCTTCCCTTCTGCTGTATAAGCTGTGTAAGATTCCAGCATTAGCATGACTTTTCTTACCAATTCCATATCTGCATATGGAGATCACAGTTGAGGACAAGGATCAAAATATCAAACCTGAAATGATTTCTAACACAATTCTACCATATGATATTTTTGTATTTATTTGTTTATTTATTTATATACTGGTATTGGAGTTTCAACTCAGGGCTTTGGGCTGGGAATTTGGCCTCGTGGTAGAGTGCTTGTCTAGCATGCACAAAGACCCAGGTTCAATTCCTCGGTATCACATACATAGAGAAAGAAGCTGTAGCTCAAGTGGTAGAGCTGTAGCCTTGAAAAAGCCCAAGGACAGTGCTCAGGCCCTGAGTTCAACCCCCCAAAAAAAATAAAAAATAAAAATAAAAACAACTGAACTCAGGGCTTTGCACTCACACTTGGGTTTTTTTTTTTTTTTAATGCTTAAGCACAATTTATCTTCTTGAGGCACACCTCCACCACTGGAAATATTGAGTTGTATCTCATAGACTTTTCTTTCCAGGCTGGCTTTGAACTTCAATCCTCAGATCACAGCACCTTGGGTAGCTAGGATTCCAAGCATGTCATCAGTGCCCAGTTCTATATCTTTTTAAATTAAGGTCAATTTAAAAAATTCTCACTTTTATTTCAAACCCATTGTCATTATGAATACAGAAATCAAAGACAAGATTTTAGTCATCTATATCATCATCAGAACTGGTGGACCTTTAAAAATACCTAGCTCCTTCTTTCATATTATTAAAACAAAGGGCCCATGTCCCTTCTATTTTCAAACATTGCTATTTCTACATAGATGAGGGTATTTTGTCTTGCCCAAGAGGGTTACAATGCAAAATACTGATCATATTTTGGAGTTGTACTTTGATGATCTAGAGAGCTTTAACCCCTTGCTCTGGTAGTTTTCAGACTTTTCAATTGATTTCTGCTGTATGTTTACTAAGGAGTAGGGATATAAGACAGATAGACTTACTTACTTACTTGCTTACCTTATTTATTTATTTGTTTGTTTATTTATTTATTTATGTGTTGTGGGGTTTGAACTCAGGGCCTGGGCCGTGTCCCTGAGTCAATTTGTGCTCAAGGCTAGTGCCCTACCATTTGAGCTACAGCACCACTTCCATTGTTTGTTTGTTTGTTTGAGTGGTTAATTGAAGGTAAGAGTCTCTTGGGGACTTTTCTGCCAAGGTTGACTTTGAACCTTGATCCTCAGAGCCTTGTGAGTAGTTAGGATTTGTAGGCAAGAGCCTTCAGTGCCTGGCTCACAGATAGAATTTTTGTATTATCAGATAAGGATATCAAAGATGGCCTCCTTTTAAAAATACTTTTCTCATCTTTAAGTAGTTGTACACAAGAGTTGCTATCTACCTATTTATGGTGAAAATTTCACTCCATTTTCTTTTTTGCCCACTTGTTTCATTGAGTAACAGTGAACATTCCACCAGAGTGTTTGTCTCTGGCCTATGGAAAATGACGTTCTATAGCAGTGCTGTAAAGCTGTAATGTTTGATTCATATTCCTTTTACTCTCTACTGCTACATTCTCCTATTTGTCCTGTATTTCAGTTGTTGATTTTTTCTTGAATCTTTACTTGTTCTTCATTTATTACAGTAAAAACAGCAATAGAACTCCATGTGTGGGTCAGGAAGTCTTCTAAAACCAGGTGTGATGATAGCTGTGGTGGGGTTGTAGAGACCTCCAGGAAAATATAAAATCAAAAAAGAGAATTAGGTTAAAAGTGGAGATGCTTATGACAAGTAGAGATGTCTCTTTCCACAATCTATTAGAGGTTTGTTAGGGAGCTGAAAGCTTTTCTGATGGAGCTTCCTGATTTCCTCACATTTTCTTTCTTTTTTTTTTTTTGCCAGTCCTGTGGCTTGAACTCAGGGCCTAAGAACTGTCCTGGGGCTTTCTCAAGGCTAGAGCTCTACCACTTGAGCCACAGCACCATTTCCAGCTTTTTTTCTATGTATGTGGTACCGAGGAATCGACCCAGGTCTTCGTACATGCTAGGCAAGCACTCTATCACTAGGCTAACTTCCTAGCCCCTTGCATTGGTTTTTGGAATTGGAAAGGAATATCCTATACACCGTAGCCTATTCCCACACCTTCAGATTTTAAATCTGAAGAGGATTTTCTGAAACATTTCAGCCTCTCTCCACTTCTTTCAAGGGGTACATGGCACCTTACCTTGTACTGAAATTGCAAGTGGTTAGGTAAGGCGTTACTGTTAGTCAGGGCCTTTGCTCTGTATTGTTCATCACATTTCCTACAACTACTCAGATGGAATTGTAAAGGCTGCCCATAAAACTGATTTCCACTGGTATTTTTTCCCCAGACAAGCTCAATGTAGATATATTAAGAAAACTCTAAATACAGATCTCCACCTAGTAGTAGCATTTAAGAATCTATGGAGATTAATGCTATGGAATTGGACAATATTCTTAAAAAGATAAAAATAAGAAGAGAAAAGGCAAGTGAAACTCTGGGAATTGTAACTAATTTGCATAACCAGTATTCTGTTTTCTGCCCTCTTGGTATAGCAATCAGACAAGGCTGAACAAACATGGTTTTGGCTTGGCACTGCGGGGGTGTTTAACTACATCAGATTGAGGTGGATTGAGATTCAAGGGCACCTAGTGACTTACATGTTTTGTCACCAGTGTGCCCACTCTTGCATTTATCTGACAGTCAATTTGGTATATATAATACTTATACACACCTTCTCTCTCTCTCTCTCTCTCTCTCTCTCTCTCTCTCTCTCTCTCTCTCTCTCTCTCTCACACACACACACACACACACACACACTTTTAAATTTTACACCATGGTGTCTGATTTATAATTTCCCAAGGGTAGTATTTTTTTTTTCAGCGACTGTCAGAATTTTTTGTTCTTCATTAGGCCTTTTATTAACCCACTGGCAGAGCTCTGTATCTAACCACTCCCAGTGTTTCAGTGATCATATTATCAGTAATAGCATATTTCCTGTGGGAGATATGAATACAGTATATTGCAGGTGGAAGGCTGGAAGGAGGCAGGATACAGTGGAATGTTCAAATTTCTATCTCTACTCTGCCTTCAGAGTCAAGGCTAAATTTGCAGATGTGACTGACTAGCAACTTTGAGGGCTTCTTCACTTTTCTAAGGAAAAGCAGCAACTGTATTTGTTTAAAAAGTTTACGTACCTATAACCCCTTACTAGGTACCAAAGAACATTTGACCATACATTGAGGAGGTCCAATTTCTTCAGGACAAATATCCTTAAGGTATTTGTCTTTATCAAAAAATCAAAGCTTAGACAGTTCATAGAAACGGACTAGCTTGAAAAGAGACCCATACTATGCAGAGGGGGTGGTTCCTTCCTGTCTGACTGAAGAACTCAGATGAAAGGAAGTACGGAAGTCTGAAGCTTAATTATTATCATCATTGCTCTTCCATTTAGAGAGCAAGACATGGTCCCAATTACAGGGTTAGCAGAATTCTTATGAGATCTTCTGATCTCTTTTCCTTACCTTTAGTAAGAGCCACATATCAACACTTGATTTAGATGAGTAGGCATTTTGTTTCTCAATGTTTTCCAAGAGAGAAAGTTTCATCAATTTCCTGGGCATTGCACTGACACTTTTTAATCTTGATCATTTATTAATAGAGTATACTTGAACAAGTCTCTGAATCTCTTGGAATCTCATTTGTAAATGCAACCTCTAAAAAAAAAATAACTAGTGGAATATATATTTTGTTGCGATGATCTACCCAAGTAACCTACTTTAAAGAGATTTTAAAACTTTAAAGTACTGTAGAATATGTTCTTACAATATCAGAGGTAATTCTCATTCACATAGCACCTCCTCAAAATTAAATACAAGCAACAAAATACAATGAGCACCTTAGTAGAGATAGAAACCAAATGGCTTTATCCTTTACTTCCATTACCTTCTGTTGAATAATATGAAAGGAAGAGGGTCAGAAAACATATGTTCTCTCATTAAGTCTTAAAATATTCATGCCCATACACTTGGATAGTCTTGATTCCTTGGCTCTGGCTTCCATTCCACCAAGTATATTCCAAATTGAAAAGGAAAGTAATAGCTTTTCTCTGTTACCTGTGTCCTTGGCTACTGCATGGACCAAACCCATCTTTCTAAGATCTTTTTTTACAACATTAACCTGAAAAAAAAACAAACAAACTAGACTGAAAAATATCTCCCTAAGTATCTATGAGAAATTTCATCTCCACTTATCTTGTCCTATACTTTATTGTGTATACTTTTTCTTGAGATATTGTCTGGGGTGGAGCATTTAAAATTGAAGTCTACTGAGATTGAACAATAGTTTCCCATATCTTCCTTATCCTAACTGACTGTCCACCACCTTTTATAGAATCAAAGTCTGTGTATGGTCTCAGAAGTATCCAAAAAAAACCCCTGACCTTTAAAAAGAGAAAGGAAAAAAAAGTAATCTTGATAGTCTCTGGCAGAAAAACGAAAGAGAGAGAGGAAGGAAGTGTTAAGTAAACTAAGTCAGACTCAGAGAGACCAAGGATACAGATTTTATCTCATATGTGGAAGTTAAGTCTAATTTATAAATATTAATGAAACACACAAGGCCCTATGCATGCATACACAAATGTATTAACTGAAATATGGCATCTGCAGGGGAGAAGTCAAATAATGTATTGTCTTAAACAAATTTCGAGTCCAACAGGAGGTGTGTGAGAGGAAGTAGGGAGAGCATGCAGTCACAGTGTTCCACGTATAGACGACGAAGCAAGGGGCTGAGTGGGGTTGGAAGGCCGAGGGAAGAAGTATGAAAGGCGTGACATTGATCAATACTCATTGTATTCATAAATTAACACATTGGATAATAATCTTTTTATACAACTACTTAAAGATAATTAAAAACTGCAGTCAAATAAATTTTTATCTAGCTATAGCTCTGTAAGAAAGAAAGAAAGAAGACAAGAAATGTGAAAGGATACTTGACTCATTGTGTGGTTAATGAAATTTTCCTGCACTGGTCACTGTGCCCCTCAGTGACTTATAATTTTCTTCTGAATGGACCTGGCATTAGGTGAAGAGATTTGTTTCTTAGGCTGGGCTCTGGCTTTACTTAGCTCCCACATTGCTGAGATTCCTATGTTCCACACTACAAGAACACTCTCTCCTAGGAGAGTTAACTTACAGAAGATAGAATAGTCTTGTGTCCAGTTGCCACATTCTCTTAAGGAGTCTGACAGAATCTCTCCACTTGACCACACTCTCCCTTGAGAGAAGTTGCGGGTCACCCAAGGCCAAAATGGCTTTTGCCTCCAACTGTTGTTCTCTACACGTGCCACAAGGTGGCTCAGGACAGAGTGACCAAGCTTCCCTGGTGAATTCCCAGGAATTCAGGAATCCATTGTGGCTTCTATCCTGCTGGATGTCACTGTCCCTTGCTCACCTTCAAGAAAGAAGAGAGAGCCACACCTTACTGGGGAGTTCAAAGTTGTCCACACTGGACTCAAATTTGAAGCTGGCCTCATGTTTCCCATGAGAGTGTTTGTCAATACCTTTACTTTCAAGAGACCAGTGGCTCATTTGTCATTTCTTTTCCAAGTGAAGCAAATTAAATCCAGAAAGAGCTTATACGATTGGAAGCAAAGATGTTGGTGGATTGATTAGCAAAACAAAGGGTGCCGGCCTGTGTGTGTACACATGCGCCTGAGCACACACATCCACACACTCACAAGCACACATGTCACAAGTGGCTGTGAGTACAGAACACCTGGCTATGTGAAAAGCCCCTCCAGCAATAGAGTTGGTAAAGAATGTCAAGATTTGCTAAGTTGAGATCAAACTTCCCCCACTCCATACTTCCACCTTCCACCTTTAGCCGATGAATCTTTACAGAAAGAAAATTCTGTTCAGGCTGTAGAAAGGTGCCATGGGGTTTGCCCGCCACGGAAGCTGAAATGAACTTACTCACCTCTCTTAAATATTTAAAAACAGAAAAATCTCCTGATACAGGCAAATAGGTCAGGAAGAGCCAAAAAAGAAAAAAAAGAAAGATATCTGAGAATATAACTGCTTTTGAGATCAGGACTCCTGATCATACTCTGTCCATTTTGATTTACTTTTCTTGCCTAAATGTGAATCACCCAAATCTTTCACAAAGAACAACTCCTATGCCAGAAGTTTCAGGAAAGGGAGAGTTTGGGGGTGAAGGAATTATGTTACGTCATTCAGATGGATGTTTGTAAGGCTTTTTGTGGCTATATTTTCCCAAGCTCTAAGGGAAAGATCAACTTAACACATATGTGCTAGGTGCTAATAACTAGTTATAGATATTTGCCTGACTGAACAACATATGGACAGGTAAAATGATGACACAGGTACGAGGCTAAGAGAAAACAAGGAGAATAGAAAACTTCAAAAAACCTATTAGACTATGCATTACTTGACTGTTCTGAGAGTAAATTGTGCCTATCCACTATTCTTTTTAAGAAAGAAAAAACTGATTTTTTAAAAAAATATTTCCTTTCGGGCTGGCAGTTTGGCCTAGTGGTTAAAGTGCTTGCCTAGCATGCATGAAGACCTGGGTTCGATTCCTCGGTACCACATACATATAAAAAAGCTGGAAGTGGTGCTGAGGCTCAAGTGGTAGAGCTCTAGCCTTGAGAAAAACCCAAGGACAGTGCTCAGGCCCTGAGCTCAAGCCCAGGACTGGCAAAAAAAAAAAAATATTTCCTTTTGTTTGTTGTGAGATATGGTTGTGAAGATTTGCTGGTGGTGTTACATTTGTAATCCTAGCTACTCAGAAGGCTGAGATCTAAGGATTGTGGTTTGAAGCTATCTTGGGGAAGACAAATCCTAATGACTCTAATTTCCATTAATCAGCTATTAATTAGCAAAAAGTGGCTCAAGAGGTAGAACACTAGCCCAGGAAAGAACAAAAACAAACAAACAAGAAAACAAGCTGGAACAGGAGGCCTTGAATTCTAGCCCCAATGCAAAAAAGAAAGAAAGAAAGAAGGAAAGAAAGAGAGAAAGAAAGATTTGAGATAGAAGGCAAGCCTTTAACACAATGGACAACTTTTACAAGGTCAACTTTCATTTTTGTTTGGGCCACCATCTCTGGATAACTGTTTCTATATTGATGAAGGTAGCACCCAACCTAAATTTGAATTTGAATTTGTTCTCAATGTGTAGAACTCTTATGTGGGAAGTTTGGTAAGCCATTTTCTGCCTTATAAACTGAGATGAAGGGAGATAAAGGTTCTGTTAGAGGGGGAGGAGGAAAAGAGGGAGGGAAAATGAGAGAGAGAGACAGACAGAGACAGACAGAGAGACAGAGACAGAGAGAGAGAGGGAGACAGAAAGTGTGTGTGTGTGTGTGTGTGTGTGTGTGTGTGTGTGTGAGAGAGAGAGAGAGAGAGAGAGAGAGAGAGAGAGAGCGAGCGAGCGCTTATCTGCTTATCTGAGACTGAGGCCAGGGTGAGAGATCCCAGTAGTGAATTTCTAGTTCCATGAATGAATGCCACTGTAGACTCTTAATGCAATCATTGCATTATATGTCCATGAGTTGGCAAGGCTCAACTCAATTGTTACGTGCAATCTAGAACTTCTGAAGAATACTAGTCTCTATGTGTTGATTTATATCCGACCATCTGTTTCTCTATCATCTATCTTTTTACATCTGCCATCTATATTTATCTACCATCTCTATATAATTCTAGCTAGCAATCTACCTATGTTTGTCATTCAAGAGGCTTTTTGGATGTTTGTGCATAGAGAAATGAGTAGACAATAGTAAAGGGATAATCATAAATTATCCAGATATTAAATAGGCTCCATTTTGCACTTTTCAGGTATTCTCTAGCAGACAGCAGACAAAGCAATAATGTTCCTGCAAGTTTGGTCCAAAGGCCTTCTCTTCTTTTCCTTTATACTAGGAATTAACAGATTAGTATGCAAGAACTGGGCCCTGCTCCTTATTGAAGCAGGATGCTCTCTAACATAGATTGAGGAATTCTTTCTTTTAAGAACACTCTGGCTGGGGCCGGGAGTTTGGCCTAGTGGTAGAGTGCTTGCCTAGCATGCACGAAGACCCGGGTTTGATTCCTTGGTACCATATACATAGCAAAAAGCTGGAAGTGGTGCTGAGGCTCAAGTGGTAGAGTGCTAGCCTTGAGAAAGTCCAAGGACAGTGCTAGGCCCTGAGCTCAAGCCCAGGACTGGCAGAAAAAAAAAAAAAAAAGAACACTGGCTGAGTTCTGAACATATTCGGGTGTGGAAACTGATGGACTAAAGATCTGATGTCACTGGAAGTTTGGTGATTGCCCTTTGAATTGTGACTATGCCCCATTCTGAGCTAAGAATTCTTATTTGTTAGGATACTTGAATAAATCTCTTTATGTCCCCCACTTCACTGTCGTTCCCAGTTGGACTTATTAATCACGTAAGTTGAGTAGCTTTTGGGGACAACAGAAAAAGTTGGTTTTCGTGTTCCCTGAGGACCATTGGCAAGATTTGGTATAAGTTTTGTTTAAGCAGTTTAAAGCATCTCTGGCACAGAACCAGGGGATGGGTTCTTAAGAAGGGGAAAAAATCAATGTACCAATCAATATGATGAATACATGGTTCCATTAGCTACTTCCCGGTCTCTAGGATTTGAATGATTGTTTCTGTATTTTCTTTGTTGCAGATTTCTGGTGGAAAATTGGATCAAGGGAAACTGTTTGGATGCTGCTTCGTCTTACATCAACGGGAAGTTTTGGCCATCTCTACACTTGAAGCATGAGAGACTTAAAGAGCCTCTTGGATCAACAAGTCTGTTTTCTTTCCCTAGCCCTTCCAAGAGTGGAAGACTTCTTTGGAGATGAAACTCAATTACCACTTACCTACTCATTACCTAGTGACTTCCTTCTATAAATTCATTCCTTTGCCAGGATGACTTGAACACTGACCCTAAATTTTTTTTCCTCAAGTGCTACATTTTACAAGTCTACTCTTGAATGAGGCAGGCAGGTCAAATTGTTAGTTAAGAAAGGGAAGTTTAAAAAGTGAATACTTCTCTTTAAGTAATTCTGGAAATGGAGAGGAACTGATTGTTGTACACAAAGGGGCAGGAGCTAGTGTGTTAAGTTTCCATATTGAAGAGTAATGGCTTTACATAGGATGTAAGTACCCTCCAAATATGTTTTTACAAAACATACTTATTCTAGTAGAAGTAGCGTTGTGAGGTAGGATTTGTGGTGCAGGGTTATAGTAGAACTTTCTAAACCCTAACTAAACTGAAAAGGGGGTTTTCAGAAAGATCCTCTTCTTTCTGAGAGAGGTTAGGTATACCTACAATGAGTACTGAGTCAACATTTGGTTTTTGCTAAGCACTCAGTAAATTCTAGTTGAGATCTTGTACTAAGCTGTAGTTCTAACAATGAAAGTGGGACCTGTTTAGCACTTTATGTTTCTATTACACAGGAGAATGACCTGCTGGCTTAAGTGTCTGTACCTTTATTAGAGGCTATTATGATGCAAAGAGATTTCAAGTCCTTAAGGAATCTGTGTGTGTGTGTGTGTGTGTGTGTGTGTGTGTGTGTGTGTGTGTGTCTGGTGTGGGGTAAAGCTAGTAATTGGCTCTTGTTCCTTAGAGAACACAAAATGAACTCCATCCAGATCACTAAATGAACCTAACATATGAGACCCTCTCTCCCAAGTGTTCCTCTAGGACACTAGAGGCCTCTGGGGGCTTATGACCTAGTCACCAAGTTGGACATGGAACAGCAAGTAAAGAAAAGAGACTAGCATGCCAGAGTCAAATAGATGTTTAGACAAGGACACTGGGCGTGTTAGGAGGATATTGAAGACGAGTGGAGAGAAATCCAGGCTCTGACTCATGTGCGGATCATAGGTATTTGGGAAGCAGTGGTCAAGAGGATCATGGTTCACGGCCAGCCTGGGCAAAAAGTTCACAAGACCATGTCTAAACCAATAAAAGCTGGTATGGTAGTTCATTCCTTTCATTGTTGCTATTTGGGAAGGAATAATAGTCCAGGAAGAATGAAGTAGTCAGGCTGCACTGGGCACAAATGGGAGACACTATTTGTAACTAAAGGAAAAAGAGACTGGGCTGATTGGCTAGCATAAGCCGTTGAGTTCAAACCCTAGTGCAGGCAGATAAAAACTGTGTAGGAAAGAGAGTGTGTTTGCAGCAACAAAAAAAATGGGAAAAATAGGTTATTTTTGTCAATGTAAAGTCTGTTTTGTAGGCCATACTAGAATATTTAGTTATATTCTATTGTTGGGTTTCCTCACCATCAAAAGAAAAATAGAATATAAGTATATTTTTTTTCTCATGGTAAAACATGACTACCAATTAGATAGAGCAAAGTTTGCTTAACCTCATTTAAGGGAGAATGATCCACATATGGAATTGGGCTTAGTTGTTCTCAATGAAAGTTAAAGCTACACTTTTTTTTTGTGGTCAGTCATGGGGCTTGAACTCAGGGCTTGGGGTGCTTTCCATGTGCTCTTTTGCTCAAGGCTAGCATTTTGTCATTTTGAGCCACAGTGCCACTTCTGGTTTTCTAGTGATGAGTTGAAGAAAGGTCTCATGAATTTTCCTGCCTGGGCTGGCTTCAAACCACAGTCCTCAGATCTCAGCCACCCAAGTAGGGTGAGCCACCAAGTAGGCATGAGCCACCAGTGTCCTGCAAAACTATATTCTTGACCTAGGGCAGTTAGAAGGCTTTTTTGAGAGGCCTATAATTATGAATTGCAAATGTGGAAATTTCCAATGATTTAATTTGATAACAAGAATGCCATACCCCTAATTTAACCTCCCCAAACAATTGTTTCACTAAAGGTTCTAGGCTTTTAAGTTGCACGGTCGATTCTGGGAAGCAATTTGTCAATCACCAAAATTCAGCCTGAAACAGATTAACCCATGACCTAGTAATTCTGTGTCTAGAAATATAACTTGCCCACATTAGATATAATCTGGAACAAATAGGTATTCATTTCAGTAGTATCTTAAAAAATAAAAAGAAAAATGTCAGGCTGGGAGCATAACCTAGTAGTAAAGTGCTTGCCTAGCACACATGAAGCCCTGGGTTCAATTCCTTGGTACAACATGCTCAGAAAAAGCCAGAAGTGGTGCTGTGGCTCAAGTGGCAGAGCGCTCAAGTGTCCAGGCCCTAAGTTCAAGCCCCAGAACTAGCAAAAAAAAAAAAAAAAAGGAAAATGTATATCCAAGTTGTGTGTAAATTGAATATTGCTTATAATGAATGTCAAGTATAATAATAGACTATATAAATGCCATGAAGTTCATGTTATGAAGTTAAGAGAGGTTCCTGTGATAGGATATATATTGATTGGTTCCTGGAATAAAATATTGGCAGTGATCATATAAAATCTATGGAAAATGTCCATAGGAAAAATTGGGTGCATTATGGGAAGTAGATGGGTGTGGTGGCTCAGGCTTGGAATCTTAGCTACTTGGCAGGCAGAAATAAAGGAGTCACAGTTGAATGCCAGCCTGAGCCTGTAAGTTCCTATAGAAGACTCCATCTTAAGCAATAATTAGGCATGGAGGAGCATGTCTGTTATCCCAGCCACTAGGAAAGAGTGGGAGAATTTCAGCCTAAACTTGCAAAGCCTACAAGACCCTACAGAATAACCAATGCAAGCCTGCCAACCACAAAGCTGAAATAAATCCTCAACATTGACAATGAAAGGTAGAGCGAAGGAATAATATGTTAGCATGTTAATTGCTATGTATTACTGTCACTGTAGGATGATAGTGCTAACACGAGGGTTGATTTATAGGCATAGCTAATAGGAGTGATTGTTTTGGCATTTCACAAATTTTCTACAATAAGAGATTATTACCTTAACAATAAGAAAAAAAATGGTCTATGAAGTGAGAAAGAAAACTTAAGCATAGTAAAACAAACATTGATTTAAAGGTACTGGTCAATTTTATAGCTGGCACACAGAAGGCAAAGTTGTGCAAATCTTGGTTGTCTAGTATGAGAGCTTTCACTTATAAATGATGTAAAATCCTTCCTCAGGAATGAGGGGTTGGGGGTGCAGAGCAGACCAGATCATCCAAAACTCTATGCTGCAAACACAGAGTCTGCTCAAGAGGACTGGTAAAATCAGGGCCAGCAAAGAAATCTAGTTTTCTGTGGAGCCAGACTGCCTGGGTTCAAATTTTGGATCCATTATTTTCTGTATGATTTTGAAGACCCACTAACCTCCCTCCCCCACTTTTTAAAAAATAGATCCATGCCTCCTCCAACAGTTGGGGGAAAGTTCTGACCATGACATAGCTATTTTGAGCATAAAGGATGCAAGGGTAAACCTCTCGGAAGAACCCTAGGTAGCTGGTAAGAATGTAGTAAATGTGAGGTATTACTGAGTCAAAGGCTCCATGTGGAGGCTTTGTTATAGTTCATCTGTCAGTCCTCCTGGCTCCTGGGCTTCAGCTTCATTTCTTCACTTGTCTGAGTAAGAACACAGTGCTGAGCTACTTATATGTATCTTCCTTTTCTAAAAAGGGAAAAACAATAAGCAGGTTCACAATTATTCATACATAGGCACACATTTCTTTTTAATAAATCCAGGACATCTTGCTTATACAGATGACTAGTTCAATAATAAGAGGATAACTTGAATAAGTTAATTTGCTAATTATCCATCCTGGCCCAGCAAAACAACCAGTGCTTCATAAAGATGCTGGTGTGTTCCCTCTGGTTGTCAAAGGAATGAGCTAAGTCATAGAAAGGGAAGACAACGAAGGGATATACAATCTCAGTAAACACGAAATAATATCTCAGAGCTTGGTTTGGCTCAATGTTTAGTAGTTACCAACTAAGAAGTGAGTCCAGGACCTTGAATCCTAGTATTCTCTGGGCATACTGTAAGTACATGTCCAGAAAATGTCTCAATCTCTTCTGAAAGAAATTTTGAAAACAAAACATATCATTGATTACTTCGACGCATAGTCTCACAAATCGAACTGCAAGAGCATAGTTTCATCAGTTGCCATTATACTGAAATTTTCTCTTAGAAATATGTGTGGGTTTGCTGAGAAGCTAGGTCCTCCAGCTACCCTGAAATGTAGTCTTCTTGAGAAGCGGAGCTACATTAGTTCTATTGAAATATATGCTCCACTTGTTAGTGAAACAAAACAATTTGAATTCGCTAAGGTCACACTAAACCAGGCCTTTGCTCTGAAGTTAAAGGCACTAAATAGATCAAAACATTCTTTGTAATGCCCTTGAGTGATTCATTTATGGCACTTAACTTTCTCATTACTTAAATGCAAAAGACTAAAGTTGAAGAGGCCAAAACATACATTTGGAAATTTCAGAAAACATAATAGGCTGAGAGAGATAATGTAATCCTTCTCTATGAAGAGCAGAGCTTGAATATCTTGATTACAGCTTCCCTACCCATCCCTCACACATTCAAATCCAATATATGTGCTTTTATTAATGCGTGAGTGCAGAGATATGCATAAATGAATATTGATAAGGCAGGGTACTGTATATTTATGAGATTTTATATGTTTTCTCTTTATGTTTTATTTGTATTTATATCCAGTGCTGCATACTGTATAGATGTGTTCGTGAGTATAGCAGCAATGAAAAAAAATAAGATTTTAATCGATTTCAGAACATTTTGCAACCCCCCACGTGCCACTCTTTATTTCAGCGGTGTACATTCAATGGAGTGTGAGGTGACCCTTTCTACTGGTCTCAGTGAGAACTTGTAATAAATATCTTAGTGCTCAAGTGAGATTTTTTTAAAATAAACAATCTCATGTTATAAGGCAACCATATTCTTGAAATTTTACGTGCCTAAAAGTCAGAAATTTGGAGTTGTCATAGTAACATTAATTCTGGCCCTTTCCAAAAGTGCAGTATTTTGTCATATAGCATAAAATGTTAATGCTCTTGCCTCGGTGACTCCGCAATGAGATGAAGTTACATTTGCCATGGAAAACATGAGTTTGGAGAGCTTTACTGTCGACATTTAAAATCACAGGCATAACACGTTGCACTAAATTTCCCTAATTAAAAAAAATCCAAGACAGAGCAACAAACTGGACAAAAGGGCAAAGAACAATAATAATTAATTTTTTATAATGAATTGAACACATGGAAGGAAGAAAGAGGAAGATGGTAAAACATTTGCTAGGAGAAACTTGGTGACCCAGACGTGTTTATTCAAATATAGTACACATTTGAACAAAGGCTCCCAGCACTAAGGTTGCTGCATTTTGCTATGAAAACACAGGTCTCTGTTCGGGAAAGCAACATCTGGATAAAATCCTGCAGCAAGCAAACAAGGCAGAGTGTCATGTTTCTGTCTCCAGAGATTGCCAAAGAGGAAACAATCATCTTTTGTGGGAGAGTTAAACACATACCTGTCTGAGGAAATATATTCCATGGGAGATTTTCTTTTTTGTATTCTGTGGCCTACAATTTTATGCTTCTTAAAAATTAAGGTGAGCTAGGTGCTGATGAGAATTTCTACCTATAATTCTACTCTGCAGGAGTTCAAGATCTGAGGATCATAGTTTGAAGTCAGTCAGGCTGGAAAACTGATGAGACTCTTATCTCCTATTAACCACCAAAAAATCAGAAGTAGAGTTGTAGCTGTGGCTCAAGTAGTAGAGCTCTAGCTTTGACTAAGAACTCTAAGGCAGACATCCTGGCCCTGAATTCAAACCCTAGTATTAGCACTAAATAAAATAAAGACATAAATAAGTAAATAAAGTGACTACTCAATTTATATACATTTCATGGGCCTGTGAAGGGACAAAGTTAAAGAAGTGCTTTTCTTTTCATATGTATTCTTTAGCTTCAGACACAGGGATAGTGGGAAGATGATGAATGGGGGAAGAGATGAATTGTCATATATCTTCTCCAGCCATCTACCTGACATATCTAATGAATTTGGCTGCATCTCAGATGAGAATATTGACACTAGAACTCGCAGAGTGCTTTCCTGGTAACCAGAGTTAACTTAAGTATATGATCCAGTTTGTTATAACTGAGCATTAAAAAAAAAAACCAAAGTTCATATATTATAGTTCTGGAAGCTGGGAAGGTCAAGACAGAGAAGTTGTATCTAGTAAGACCTTACTCTGCTGCTCTCTGGGTGATAGCAGAAAGATGAGAGAGAGAAAAAGAAGGCAGATTTAGTTTGATATTAAAGTCCATTTGTGCACTAACAAAACATATCCCATGAAGTAATGACACTAATCTATTCATCACATGCAGCCTTCAGGACTGAGTCACTTCTCAAAGGACACCTCTCAGTGGGTGGCATAAAGTTTCCAACACAATTTGGGGCATCCATTCAGTGTGTTTTCAGAAGCATATGTGCTCATAAGAGTTTGATTCCCACACTAGTTTCATCTCTTAAAATGAGCCCAGTAATGATAATATAGTATTTACATCTCCATTATTTTTTTCAATAAAATTATTTTTTGCCAGTCCTGGGCTTTGAACTCAAGGCCCGGGCACTGTCCTTGAGCTTTCTCAGGGCTAGTGCTCTACCACTTGAACCACAACACCATTTTGGGCTTTTTCTATATATGCTGTACTGAGGAATTGAACCCAGGGCTTCATGCATGCTAGGCAAGCACTCTACCACTAGGCCACACTCCTGGCTCCAATAAATTAAAAAATATTTAGGGGGTTCCATTGTTCCATTGTGATGTTACTCTACATGTATACATGTCCTGATTTTGCCACATCCCTTCTGTCACTCTCACCTATCTTACTCTCCAAAACAATTTCACCAGGTTTTATCTTTCCATTTTCATAGATACAAGGCAACTCCTTTGTCTATATTCATGTGTAGTCATACTTGCTAGCTCTTCTCTATACTACTGGCACCCACCCCTCAACACAGCCTCCCTCACTCTCCTGTCATTCATTTTTTCCACTTTTTTTGTGGGTCACTACTGGGGCTAGAACTCAAGGCCTTTTGATCTGACTTGGCTTTTTTGCTCAAGGCTCGTGTTCTACCACTTGAGCTATAGCTCCACTTCCGGTGGGCTTGCTCTTCTCTTTCTCTCCCTCTCTTTCTCTCTCCCTCTCTCTCTCTCATCCTTTTTTACTGCTTGTTAATTGGAGATGAGAGTCTCTTGGACTTTCTGCTCTGGTTGGCTGAGGCTGTGATTCTTGGATCTCAGCCTCCTGAGTAGCTAGGACTCTAGACATGAGCCACTGACATTGGGCTCCATTTCTCAATATTTTAATAGTGTGTTTAAATTGCACCAAGAAGCTTCCCCAGGATGCTATACACATGCATATTCTAATCATTGCTCAGAATAACTGTTTCTAGTGCTTTCTCCTTCCCAAACCTTCAATCTCCTATTGAGTAACAGCTTTCAATGAAACGCGTTATGCTGACTTCATACATAGTTGCAATGCAATGTATTTTATTCACCCTTCATCCTCCTACCCTCTCTCTCTCTCTCTCTCTCTCTCTCTCTCTCTCTCTCTCTCTCTCTCTCTCTCTCTCTCTCTCTTTCTTTCCCTTCATCCTCCTGTATACTATATCTCATGGTTAGAATCAATTTCTGTGTATACATTATGTCTCTATTGCTTTTATTTAACCCAGCTTGTTCTATCCCTCTTTTATTCCTCTTCTTTATTCTAAAATTCTTCTCTTGGCAACCCTTTTATATGTGACTCTAATTCCCATTTGCACAAGAATGTCTAGCCAGAATTCTCATAAAAGAATCTGTGACAATATTAACTGGAATCTATCCATGTAATGAACGTTTCCTCCTCTAGTTAGAAAAAAAAGGCAATTTTAAAGGAAAAAAACTTTTCCTTTGTATATACTATGTATTTTTTGAGTCTAGAAAGCCTGTATGTTAAAGTGGTAGTTTTCCCCTTCCTGTGAAAGTTGTCATTAATTTGATGATGAGCCTTAAAATTTGAAGGCATTTTAGAATTCAGGGTATTTCTTTCAATATCTTTCCAAGTCTGTTCTCTCCAATAACTGAATTTGAAAAAAGTTGTCCTTTATTTAAGAAATAGTTCTGGGCATGATAATCTTAATTTTAGTTACCAGTCCACTCCTTATCCCATTGCCAATCCATTTTGACTCAGTAGTGAAAGCTGAGTCCCCTGAATGGATTAATGTGATTATTTCAGGGAATGGGTTTTGATGCTTCTTCTACTACAAAAGGGTTGGTACTCAAGGTCTCTGGTGATCCAATGGAAATGTCACCAGTGTCCTTGGATTTCCTTCTCTTTGTTACGTTTCAGGGGACACAGCTGGCTACTCAAGTTTCCTAAAATATTTCCCCTTCTTAGTATTTTCTTTTTCTTTTATGCAGATAGTGGTATTGAATTCAAGTTCTTGCTTGGATGGTCTGTGCATAGCTGGTGCTCAACCACTTGAGCCATGCCTCCATGACAGCTGGTTAATTTCTTGCTAGTTAATTGGAGATGGATGAAGCCATACAGACTTTTCTACTCATGCTGGCTTCAAACTTTGATCATCCAGGTTTCAGCCTCCTGAGTAACTGGAGCCCCTAGTGCCAAGTCATAGCATTTCTTAAGCTAATTTTCCTTCTACTTCTCCCTGAAACCTCTTTTGAGGATTTGAAATGTGCTTTTACTGTTGCCTACAGAATTATTTTGCTATTCTCTTGGCTGCAACTATAATTTTGGATCTATGCTGCTCCATACATAACTACTAGTCACACAGTTATTTGAATTTAAATTAATTAAAGTTAACTACATTTAAAATTCAGTTCCTTAAGTCATGCTAGCCACATTCCATGTATCCACTAGCCATATGAGCTAATGGATTATTCTATATGGGTGCTCTCTTCTGTATTAAACAGAATAATTTCATCAGTATATAATGTTCTGTCAGCCAACATTGCTCTCTATGCTACATGCAACAGATTTCTGAACTGCAACTGAAGATCAAATTTCAGGAAAACAGTTTAATAAGCAGATAGAGAAGTTGAGAACAAGGTTCTGCATTCAGTCATGCAGAGTTTTTAGGTAACCTGAGACATTAGATTTCATTTTATTTGTTTAAAACAAAGATATTTACATAAAACTTTAGAGTTTTGATGCACTGCAGTGGGTGGCAGAAACTTCTATATATCTCTAGCAAGATATTTAAGATGAATGAAAATCAACATGAATCCAGAGATAGTATCCAGAACATTTTCTTTTGCAGGTAGATGAGACATTGCATTGACTTGAAATCATTGCAAACTATCTATGACATGTTAATAATAATAATGGCCTGGCCTTTACAGGAGATAGGCCGTATGTGGAAAATGATTTCCCAGATCTGGGAATCCCACCTCTTTTGACTGTTTTGCTCCTCCTGTCTTGACTTACTACCATTTTCATCATTCTTCCTGTCATGCTTTGAAGCCATTCCCTCAAATTCCTTTGTCTGTCTCTGTCTCCATCACTCTCAGATCTCCTAGACAGGAAACTAGAGTCAGCCTTGCTTTCTTCATATTCCTCATGCATCGTGTCATTCATTCCCACCTCCTCTGCAGGTTTTAACTTGGCTTCCTGTTCCCATTTCCAGTTCCATGACTACTTTGAATGATGAGCTCTTTGCTTTATCTCAACTGGGTAATTGTAGTAGCTCTATTTTCCTCACTGAGCTCTTTCATCTTTCATTATCTGAGTTATAGCTGAGGTCATTTTCCCCTTATTTGAAAATATCACCCTGATTCCTTAGAACCTGCTCAGGTTCCTCCTGGCATTCTAGTGACTCTAAGTTACGTCTTTCTTTCCCATTTATTACCGTTTGTATCACACTACTATTGCTTTCAGGACGTTTTCTCCATGATTCATTTACATCTAAACCATTTCTCTCTGAAATTATTCTTTCTCAACTTCTTACTTCTTTTCCCACATTTCTGTTGACTGTGATTTCTATCTTTCTCTTTCTGTTTCTATCAGGAATCAGCAAACTAATGCCTTCAGGCCACCTTCTGGTTTTGTACTGCTTGTGAACTAAAGATGACCGCTACATTTTAAAGGGGTTGAAAAACAACCATAACGAGAACAATACTCTGCAACAGATGAAAATTAACATGAAGTTCAAATTTCAATATGTAGAACCTTTTATCAGAAAATGGCCACACATGATTGTTGCCCTTAATGTGCTATGCTATTTCTCATGTCTTTTGTTGTCTCTTGGTTATTCTCATATTGTTACAGTATCTTACATTGTTATCTGGCATATTGTATATACATTTATTTGTTTACTTGAAATAGGAAAGGGAAGTGAGGAAAACAAGATGAGGGGAGGGAAATGGGGACAAAAACATGAGAAGGGGTATCAATGTGTATAAAGAAATGCACCTTCTATCTTGTGACTATAACTGTAACCCTTCTATTAATTACAATTAAAAAAAATTTTAAAAAGAAAATGGCCACACATATCTACAAACATCTCAACTACAGATGCTCTGGGCTAGAATATTGGAATACAGAATGAATCACAAAGACTAATTTATTTAGTTCATAACTACATATAGAAAAGCTTAGCAATCCCAAGTTTATACTTAACCTTACATCTGGATCTATGTATCCTTTAAAAAAATCTATAATTTTTTATGTTTCCCTCATTACTACTTAGGTAGTTGTTATTTACTTGTTTTCTAACCATCTGAGAAGTTATAAGCAACTTGGTAGTACATATATTTATTGAATTTATTGTTCATCATTATATCCTTTGAATAGCACTTGGTTTAAGACCTTACATATATAAAAGTATTAACTAACGCTATTATTATAAATTATTATTATTAATAATTGGACTCAGGGCTTAAGACATTCTCGACTGGTGTTTTACCCAAATGCTCTACCCTTTGAGCCACATACCTGGCTTTTTGGTGGCTAATTGGATATAAGAATCTCATAAGCTTTTTTTTGCCTAAGCTACCTTTGAACTGCGAGCCTCAAATTTGAGCTTCTTGAGTCGCTAGGATTACATATGTGAGCAACCAGTGCACAGCTTACTAAGTATTTTTATTGGTGAAGTGTTAAAATATGGTTTGCTAGGCAAAAATCCCCTTATGGCTAAATTTTGGAGTGAATCATAGTTCATAGTGTGTTATGATCTATATTCGTATATGCATAGGATAGAACACAAACACATAAATGTATAATTATTTTTACCCAAATATAAACATTTGTATATGCATAGTATTTAAAAACAGAACCTTGTGGTTTCTGTGGGATAATAGCAATAGCATAGACATAGATTGTAAGAGTTGCTTGATACAGATATACATTATAAATACTTTATATTTGAATTCTAATGTACAGTTTCAGCTGAATTGTAGCGTTTTTCTTATTTACAAATGCTATTGAAAGTGTCAGAAATGATTATTAATTTGGAATTGCATTTTTTCAGCACATATGATCTTGTCAAAGGCTCTTCCCTTTACTATCAGATAACACGTGTTGAATGAAGAAATAAACTAACTACAAAAGTGTACTGGTAATACGAGAGTGTGATGCCATATAGTGCCTGTTTATCCAGTCCAGAAATATTTCAACACCCCACATTTTATAGAACATGTGCTATTGACCTTCCACTTGTCTCATATCTTTACTCTGGGCTTTTTGCTGGTGATTGGAGATAGGAATCTCATGGATTTTCCCGCCTATGCTAGCTCCAAACTTTAATCCCAAGCCTCTGGGATAATTATAATTATAGTTCTGAGTTACCAATGCCTGGCTAGGAAGTACTATTGAAGGGATACTTTCAAGATTCTCAAAAGCATTTTCTAACTTTAGTTAAGTATTGCATATCATAAAATACTCATTTTTAAATAACTGATCTTGAATCTGTATCTGCCTATGTGCTATATTTGCGCTTTGCTGGTTTATATAACCAACATAATCCTATTTTTTTTTGCCAGTTCTGGGGCTTGAACTCAGAACCTGAGCTCTGTTCTTGGGCTTTCTCAAGACTAGTGTTCTACCACTTGAGCCACAGCACCACTTCTGGCTTTTTCTTTGTATGTGGTATGGAGGAATTCAACCCAGGTTTTGTGCATGGTAGGTAAGCATTCTACCACTAGGCCACAGTCCTAGCTCCTTAATTCTATTTTCACAATTATAAATCATTTTCTTAAGACTATATTTATTTCAAACTATATTATCTGTAATCTAGAAAAAGTAAGGTATTTGAATACATTTTTACTAGTTGTTTTATAAATATTTTCCAGTTTGAGAAAGAAGGGGAGGGTCTCTTTGTTGTTTTTACATTTCTATTATTATTCATGAGGTTAAACAGTTTTTATTCGTGTGGTAACCATTTCATTTTCTTCTTTGTCAACTGTGCAGCAGAAATGAATAGACATTAGAATTAAGATGTGTGGGTCCATTTCTGGTTCTAGTACTTACTAATGCTGTGGTCTTAGGGTTATTTTCTTAAAATGCTCCATATTTCATATTTTTTAGAGTATAAGGAACCCAGTTATAAAATTGGGTTTATTTTTATAATTATAAATATAGATTATTTTATATGTATTTATAATTATAAAATTATATAAAACCCATTAGCACATTTCCTGGACTATACACTACACATGATAAGGTAGCATAAATGTTCAGAGCTTGATGGAATCTACTTAAAAAGTAGGCATCTTCAGATTGCTTTACTATAACAATAAGTCAAAGGTTATGTTTCTAGATTTAATCTTTGTTGGCCTGGCTTCATGGCAGTCTAGAAATATTCAAGAAGCTCCAGTATGGGTCTAACTATAGCTGGTTTCCAAACCCCCAGCTTAGTCCATCATGAGAATAAAATCTTCCTATGTGGAGGATTCAAGTCTTTTCATATTGGATTTCAGAAATGGAATAAAAAAAGAAGTGTCCTCAGAGCCCATGTATAATTTCCATGCATCCATTCCCATGATCTGAGCCCTGCTCTGTCAGAAAGAAACTTCTGGACTAAAGAAGTTGCCTATGAAGAAAACAATGCTAGGAGAGCCAGAACGCTATCCAAATGATAGGAATCCATGAGCTTGCAGGCAAAGAGGCTTAAGTCTGAGCCTTGCCAATGGCCTCAGCACCCATGTGGCCATGGATATTTTAAAAGACATTTCCTAATCCTGGGAGAACTTTTTGTCCATCTGTGTGATTTTTGATTTAAGTGACCAGCTGCTTTAAAATAGACTAAGCATATGACATGATCACTCAGTCCATCTTGAGAAGCAGGAGGGATTTTATTCATTTCAAACCTCATTGCTTGCTTTTCTGCCTGTGATTCTCTGAGTGTTTATCAGAGCATCTAACCTTCAGACAAAAGGTTTCCTCCACCTTTTTGTCCCTCAGCTGTGTTCTTCAGGCTGTGTGTAGATGCCTTCCTCTGCCATTTAAATCATGGTTGGCTTTTGCTAGAAGTGCAGGAAAATAATGGAGTGAGAACTTTCAAAGTAGGTGTGTCATGCTCACAGTGTAGGTAAGTGAGCGCTTCAAGAGGTCTGGAGCACGACTCTACACTTAATTTTTATTTCATTTTTGAAATACAGTCAATGAAGTCCAAGGAAAGAAAGACTTATTTTAGAGATTCAGGAGCATTTCAAATTGGATCAGGTTATCTGGCACAGGGGTTTTAGTAGTTGAAATAGATTGAGAAACCTCTCACAGCTGGGTAGTCCTTAGATTGGCAGTGCTTGCCTCCTGCTTAGGCCCAGTTTTGCCCTTGAACACAAGGAGAGACTGGTGCGCCTGCAGGAATTTCAAAGCCATGCCTGAAACAGAAAGCGGATAGCGTTTTGAGTTCTGGCAGCAGCTACACCTTTGTCTGGGTTGGGCTGGAAGCCTGTGTTTTCTGGAGGCATTTCTTTGTATCTGCATTCACAATTAGCTTGTCGAAAGGGAGGGCTGGAAGGGGAGACTAGACACGATTGGGAATCTAAGAGACTCCAGCATGCCACTCACTGCAGTCCCCCCCCTCCCCTAAGAAATCTCAGGAATACACAAAGCACAGGTGGTAACGTGACAGAGGGGAGGGTGTGTGTGTGGGGGGGTGATAATTGATGGGGGCCGGGAGTCCAGGCCGCAGCTGTCCCCCGGTGCGCCCAACGGCATCTGTTCTTCTGTGAGGTACTACACAGTAGCAGGTTTTGGATTATTTAAGCAGAGGAAAACAAATCAGGAAAGTTAACGAAGCTCTTGGAGGAGGAAGGAGGCTTTCAGGAAGGAAAATGCATTGAATGGGGGTGGGGAATAGCACTGAGAACCTCCCCCACCCCCAGTGGAGATTGGCAAAGAACCCCAGTGATAACCTCTCATTTTATCATCTGTGAACTTTGTGGTTCTAAGAAGGGAGAGCGGGTGGAGGAGGAGAATTCGTGGACTCCACACTTCTCCACTATTATTTCTATTTCTGTTATTTCTATTTCTATTATCTTCAGGCAAGTGTTGGAGTTTTCTCCTATAGTAGATTAGTGTGAAAATGTGGAGGGAGATTATAAATCTGAGATGAATTTGTGTTCCTTCTATCTTCTGTGTTCTTTTCTTCTTTTCATTTTATTATTATTATTATTATTATTATTATTATTATTATTATTTTAAATTGGGACTCCAGGAAGGAAATTGCCCTATCTGTAACTACCAGGAATGTTCTCCTAAATCAAGGTCCCCTCCAACTCTCCCTGATTCAAAGATAATAGTAAAAAGAAATAAATTCATTTACTGGATATGGTACTTAATGCAAGCCTGAGTCTGGAGTCCCACTGTCTGTCCTGAGTCAGTGAGGAGGAAGGCCAAATTGACAGCATTGGGCTGATGGGAAATCCAGGCCATTTGTCATCCACCATTCAGATCATATAATGTATTTTGAAATTCTTCCTGACACAGTTTCTATGGGAAACATCTTGAAAGATCTTTGCAGTGTAACTTTGAACACTGACAGGGAAAGATTATTTTCTGTACTTCTTGTTTTAAACTTTTCAGAGGTGTTGTTAAGGATTCACCTGTTTCGATTTATGGAAACATAAAGACGTGAAAAGAGAAGTAAGGGTAAAACAGGGAAATTTCTAGTCAGGCGCCAGTGGCTTATATGGTAATTCTTCCAACTCAGGAGGCTGACAGCTAGAGGATTGTGGTTGGAGTCTAGCCTGGGAAGAAAAATCCATGAGGCTATCTCCAGTTAACCCTCGACATGCTGGAAATGTGAGTAAGCCTTGAGTGAAAAAAAAGCCAAGCCAAGTGATAGCCTGAAGACTTGAGTTCAAGCTCTCGTACACACACACACACACACACACACACACACACACACACACACACACACGCATACACACACACACACACACACACAAATATGATAAAGTATCTAGGATACTAAGCAAATTACTTCAAAGAGCAAGCTCTCCATAGGGAATTCTGCTAATGGGTCACTGTAGCATTAGTGCCTGAATTATTTTTATTTTCCCACACTACTAAAACATATCAACATATATTTTGGAACACTCAATATGGTGAAAATGACAACTAGTTCACCAGCATTGTAGATTGGAAATTATTAATATTTCTATTTCAAAGGAAATGAGAACGAATCTAGGAAAATATGCCTTGAAGTGCTTGAAATGAAGTGATTTATACCAAGTCAAAAGCAGTTCCTTTGTCTTCAGTGATATATCTAGGCAGTTTTAAATATTTGGTTCTGATGTTTCAAAGGTGATCTCAATCAAGCTGGGCACTGGTGGCTCATGTTTGTGTTTTTAGTTACTCAAGCAGCTAAGATCTGAAGATCAGGGTTCAAAGCCAGTCTAGTCAAGAAAGTCTGTGAGATTCTTATCTCTAACTAGCCACCAGAATAAAGGAAGTAGAGCTGTGGCTCAAACTAGTAGAGCGCTAGCCTTGAGCAAAATTGCTCAGGGACAGAGTCCAGGCCCTATTGTTGACAAAAGGAAAAAAGAAAAAAAAAAAGTATCCTTGACCAATCTTTAGTGATCTCACTGAATTCAACAGATAATATGCTCTTGGCTTTAAGTAACAGAGTAATCTATTAAAAACGAATTAAACAATGAGGTACTTAAATGTTCATAAAATACTCCTGTTTTAGCAAGTTAAACATTGCCGTGTCTGGAGATAGAATCCAGGTTCTATCCATCTCTCCATCCTCCTGTCCTGTTTCTTCATGGCACCCAGTGATTGCCATTAGACCATGTCCTCTCATAACTATGAGGTCGGGCAGAAGGAAGGAGATGTATTTCCATGTCTATCAAAGCAGAATGCTTCCATCATCCTCTAAAATTCCCTGATGTGCTTTCCTGTCAGTCTCATTGGCCAGGGCTCTATCATGTGCTGTTGTCTCAGCCAATCATTGTAAATTCCAGGGAATTACCAAGCCCAGCTCAGTCTACTTGAGAAACTCTGTGCAGTAACTTTTGATGCAATTGTTTTTATCCTGGAGATATCTCAATATAGAAAAATATTGACATTTCCCATTTCAATTTAAAAGAAAACCATGATAGTCGACTTACCAAGTCTATGGGTCCTACCTCCTTGAATTGAAACAGATACAGATCAGAACTGCTTTAAAAATTACATGAGTATCCACTTCATTTTCTTGCCATTATTCCCTAAAGAATCCAGCATGTGATCGTATTATAAACCATCTGCAGGTGAGGCGAAGTCCACAGGAGAGTATGCATAGGTTACCTGAAAATGCTCTTCCATGTTGTAGAGGGTTTATGAACCTCCTCAGATTTTAGCATCTGAGGAGCAAGAATGACCTAGAATTGAAGTGGTACTGCGGCTCAAGTGGTAGAGTGCTAGACTTGAGCACAGATTGGCTCAGGGGCAGTGTCCAGGCCCTGAGTTCGAGCCCCACAACCGACAAAAAAAAATTCTAGAATTAATCTTTGGAATACTAAAGAGTGATTGTATTTTACAATTAAAATTTGTCTATTATCATGCATGTACTCCACTTATCACTGGGTTATACTGTAAATTCCACATAGCATGGTGCATTTTTAGTCTGTAGACTAATGTGCAGAGCGCAATGAATGTTTTATCAGCACTTGTTCAAAGAGTGAATGTTCTTCCTTGTCTGTACCAAAGTTTCACTTGGTGTTTCCATCCTGACCTGACACCCTCATTTTCTCCTCTATTACCTTTCCCCAGCCTTGGGTCTCTCTGGATCGCCATGATAAGTGGTATATGTAGGTTGTGTGTTTGGGATTTGGCTGCCCTTACTTGGCTCAGCCAGTGTCTGATCTGATCGTAACTCTCACCCTACCACTTCTCCTTGCTCTTCTATACAACGCCAGTTATGACCCTCACTCTGCCAACACATCTCATTATTTTTAGGAGTGTTGACAAGATGGTGGGTGCTAGTAGCATTTCTTCCTTGTTTAAAGCTCCTTGGTGATAAGTGATCTGTGGAGCACTTGGGAGGGGTGCTCTGTTCTGGCCCCAGCGGCTGGGACCCATGCTAAAGTACTGATGCCCTTTCTGAGGGTGCTGCCTACGAGGGCCCTCACTTCTTTCTCAGACTTACCAACGATTCTCATAGACTTGGGATTAGATACACTCTGCACAGAAAACTTAAGAATGTTCCTTCCCTTTTGGTGTCATAGTTTCTCACATAATAGTACTTAGGATTTTGCATGTGAAATATTCTCTCCTCAAACTATGATGTTCCGTCTCATCCTTAGGCCCACAGGTAGTGGAACCTAGATGGCCACGGTCTGAAACCCACAAAACCATTGGACAACAAAGAATTGACTCTCCTGTGTCTTTCAGTTGCCCTTTGTATTAGAAGCTACATTTTCCTACCCTTTCCTTTTCTGCTCACCTAAGATAGTCATGTGAAATTCATTTGAGCACAGACAACTCCTTCCTTCCCTTCCTTCCTTCTTCCTTCCCTCCTTCCTTCTCCCTTCCTTTCTTCCTTCCTTTCCTCCTTCCTTCTTTCCTTCCTTCTTCCTTCCTTCCCTCCTTCCCTCCCTCTCTCCTTCTTTCTCTCCTTCCCACCCTCCCTCCTTTCCTCCCTCCTTGCTCTTTCATTCCCTCCTTCCTTCCTTCCTTCCCTCCCTCTTTCCTTCTTTCCCCTTCCTTCCTCCTTCCTTCCTTCCTTCCCTCCCTCCCTCCCTCCCTCCTTCCCTCCTTCCTTCCTTCATTCCTTCCTTCCCTCAGATGTACTTGGATGGACCCTGGGATTGTTTCATCTCTGTAATGGAGATTTGAATCAGGATCCTTTCCCCCCCATCAGCTTCAGTAAAGGGCATAGGATATTTTGGTGCTAAAAACAAAATAAAACAAGACAATGTGAACATGAGTATTTCCAAGAATAATACCTTGAGTTTTTAATGACATTTTCTCCCTGTTTATAAGAAGGATTCCTACAATATAAATGTACAGGAGGTTTTCTTTAAAAATTTTGACTTTCTTATGTAGTGCTTCTGTTGTTGACAGTAACTCCAACTGCCTCTTGTTTGGTACTGAAGTTCATACAACAGACTATGAGCCAAAGTTAGTGATTAACTGTTTTGAAAGAATCTCCCAAAATACACTTGTTTGTAATATGTCTTGCTTTTGTGTCTCAGGTGTAAAATAATTGGCATTTTATGCCCAAATTGCCTTTTGAAAGTAATATGCTATGTTCCATGCAGTGGAACTAAAGTTCTTTCATAGGACATTGTCTTAGAGCAGAGGTCCAGTGAATCATCATCATTTAAGATATCTAGAAAAGAGGCTTGTCATTTCATTTTTCTCCAGATCATTCTTAAAAGGCTCCCTCTGGAGCGGGTAAGATTCCATTTTAAACACAACACATATACATATATATACACATGTATATGCATGCATATATACATACACACATATATGCATATATACTTGTACATATATATGTATATACATGCATATATACATATATGTATACACTTTTCTTCCAGAGTAGCAATATCTGATAGTGATTTTAACTGTATTTTCTCTTTTTTCAGAGATATAACAATGTTTTAAAATGGTTCAAACAAGTCAACCTTAAATTTATTTTCTTTTGGTGAATTGGAAAACCAGAGAAACGTATGTGGCTACACACCAGTTTTCAGTAGTCTTATTAAAAGATATACAATGATATTAAAATACATTGATTTGAAATTAAATATTATGTAGAACACATGTACTGCATATGTCGTCATTCTTGCCAAAATAGACTGACATATTCTTATTCTTTTAGAACTCGAGGGTGAGCTGAGATCAGTCTCAAATACTTGATTCTCTGGTTTGTGAAAAGTCCATTGCTCTTCTTTGGAGGTTCAAAATGTCATATGTATGATTCTTATTAACCTTGCTAAAAACCTATGGAACTGGACCTCACAGAGAAGTTTTAAAATGGAAGTTGAAAACAAGATACTAAGGGGAAAGTAAGAGATAACACTGATTAATGGATGGAACTTTTTGGAGAACAATGTTTCAACTTGATTCTGTAAAGGCCAAGTTCACTGGTTATGCCTTAGCAATGGAACAAACAAATACATACTGAGGACAATGAATATCAAATTTCTCATTGCCAAAGAAGGAAGTTTACACGCAAGCAAAAAGAAGGCTGGAAAAAAATCTGTGATTTTAGATAAGAATAGGAGTTATCAGTTAGAACTCATGCCTGTTTGAATATCTGTATGGTTAGATATGGAAGTAAATTCGTGCGTGTGTGTGTGTGTGTGTGTGTGTGTGTGTGTGTGTGTGTTCATTCACACAACACATTTCATACAACACATTCCAGAGAGGGTCTTTTACAGAAATACTCTAGTAACTGGAAACATATTTAACACTTAGAACTTGATTTCTAAATACTATTCTTCTATTAAAAGGATCAAGGTTTCACAGAGAAAGAGCTGAGGCAGGGAAAGCATGAGAAGAAATCTTGTGGTTACAGAAAGTGGGCAAGTGAAAGGTCTACAAGGTGTGCAGAGTTGAACTTGAGGAACTCTCTATGGCTAAGCTAGAACAATAACTAGTCAGAAAAACAAATAGCAATCCTATTGAACCTAGCCCCAAACATAAAGTAAATATTCATGAGTCTGTACTCATATATATAAATAACTAAGACAGGTTATGTCTTCATTGGAGAAATTCTAATTAATGGAGACAGGAAGTAAAAACAATCAACAATAGAATATACTGGTGAAGGGTGAAATTGGTAGGGAAAGTTTAAAAGGAGCTTTCGTACCACTATAAAGTTATCTCTTCCTCTCTTTCTATGAGTGTGTATACACACACACACACACACACACACACACACACACACACACACACACACATATATATGTATTATCAGTCATGGGACTTGAACTCTGGGCCTGGGCTCTGTGTTTGAGCTCTTCAGCTCAAGTCTAATGTTCTACTACTTGAGCCATAGCACTACTTCTGGTTTTCTGGTAGTTAATTGGAGATAAGAGTCTCATAGACTTTCATTCCTGGGCTGGCTTTGAACCTAGATTCTCAGATCTCAGCCTCCTGAGTAGCTAGAATTATAGGCATGAGCCACCATCACTCAGCTCTTTTCCACAGTATTTTCCAGTTACCTCTTTGTTTCAAGCTAGTGATTGAACTTAAGGCCTCATACTGCAGGAACCAAAACCAAAACCAAAACACAAACAAAAAACAAAAACAAAAAACAGTCAATTTACATTTAGTTTCTTTTTCAGAAAAGGTCTCATGATAATTTTGTCTGGGTTGGCTGAACACCATGATCCTAAAATTACCTCAGAATAAAATTTATTCTTAGAAAAAAAATAGCATCTTGAAGTTTGATATTTTAGGTATCATCTAATTGCCAAATCTTTGCTTTGTTAATCCTTTAAAAAGATGTTTAGAAAGATGGTATTTTCTTTCTTTTTCTCTGAGAATACTGATCCTGCTTTTGAATGATCTGAGCATTAATAGTAGCTTACAATGACTGAGAAGTCATTTATACTGGTACTCTGTCAAATATTTTACTTTGATGTCTTCTCCTTTCCTATCTATAGTAGTCCTATAAATTACTTTCTAGCCAACGTCATGTACATAGAAACTGAAGCAAGAGAAATTATGCTTGAGGCATCTGTGATTAGTTGAACAAAACTTAATCTAAACCACATTAAGCACTTGGTTCCAAAACCAGGCTAAAATAATAACAAAGTACAAAAGAATATATATATATATATAGTAATGTATTATATGTGTGTGTGTGGATTTGAACTCAGGCCTCACACATGTTGGGCAGTCACTGTACCACTTATGAGACATTTCTTTTGAGACATCTTGTATTTATACTTTAAAGTTCAGCTTCAGACTGAATTTCCTACCTGTCTCCCTAATAGCTAGAATGACAGGAGGAGCCAGTGCATTCAGGGTAATTACTGTCGTCCAAGTAACTGATATGTGCTATTCATATATTGAATGTTATTTCACGTAATCTACCTGAAAGCTTGTCGTTTTTATTGCTTCTCATTTAGAGAAAGTGAACTCAAGAAAGTGATCCCTTGTTGGGATTAGGGTTCAACTAATCTGAGACTTTGCTCTTCGCTCCTCTTTAATCTGCCCCACTATCTCTACAAAGATGTATGTATCTTTTCCTCAGGACCACACCAGGGCAAGTTATTTTTAAAAGAGCTATATCGTGTTGTTCATATTGATTCCAACTGCTTTGAAATCAAAGTGATTTAAAATTGTTTCTTGTAAATGCCATGATACCCGGGATGCAGCTGGAGGGATCCCCCTGTCTCCCCGGGTGCCATAGCTGTGTGTTTCACACAGCATTTCACATCATGATGCCATCTAAACTCTACCCACCCACCGGCCCCTGGTACAGGCAGTTTTTATTAATATAAACAGTTAGTACTCTTTATGTCAGAGTGCCTCCCATTGAAAAACCAAACAACAAAGCAATTCAGCAGTGGAATTTTTCTCCTTACTTCTACATGCTGAAGTTGAGCCCCGAGGTAAAACGCATCATCAAATGCATTCTCAGGAAATGAATAAATAGGCAGATAAAGCTACCCACAAACAAGACAGGATGACACACGGAAACATTCAAAGTACTTTTCGGAGTAGAACAGCAGAGAATCTCCTGAGGAGTTGGAGTGAAGATCAGATTGTCTCTGGTGCATGTCGCCTTTCAAGTTTACTGCTTTCCAAAATGGAGTCCTCACACTGAACTTCAGGGAACCCTTTTGCACTGGAAGAAGCTATTACACCCAAGTGGTTGTTGGTATTGATTTAGCTAACTATAACCTGGGGGCCTTCATCTTTATCTTCATAGGGGTGAATCTGCTGGAAGAAAGCCCATCATCAAGTCTAAAGAAAACAACAGTGCCATGTAACTGTGCCACCAGGTAGCAGAAGGCCGACAACCATTGAAGGATGATGAGCCCAGAGAGGCAGGCAAAGCATCCTGGGTAGGGAGAGACAAGCATACTGAAAAATAGAACAACGAGCTATTGTCAGAAAACAAGTTTCCATGGAAGCCTTTTTCATTTCAATTTCTGATTGGAGACCTTTTACTTGTGATTAGTTAGGAGCCGAGTATTTAAATAAAACCCATCACATATAGTAGCAACCTCTATTTAGTCATCCAACCAATATTTACTAAACACTCACCTTGGACTAGGCTTCATGCCAGATGTAGAGGTATAAAGAATTGTGTAAGATACACTATCTTGAAGGAGTTACAGCCTGTCTGGGAAGTTGGCTGAAAAACAACCACAATCTGATATAAGAAGTCCTAGTATAAATGCAGGTGACAACTTATTAGAAGGACTGAAAGAGGGTGGGCTTTCATATTATTCCATAGGAATTAAATAATTACTAAGATAATTGATAAGATGGCTTCATATATATATCTCAAGGGTGTGCCATCTATTGTCAGATATAGAAATAAATCATTTGAAGCTGAGTAATTTGAAACATGATCCTTCAAGTCTCAGCCTCCTGAGTAAGTAGGATTATAAGCATAAGCCACTAGTGCTTGGATTGATAGGAGCATTCATTATTAAATTTTCTCATCATCTGTGCCATATTTCTATGATGTTTTGTGTCTGCTGGAAATTTATTCGTCGTACACAAACCACAAGTTTGGTGGAAATGTGTCTTCTTACTGTCTCTTGCACATGATTACTTTTGAACCAACCAGTCACTTGGCTGACTTCCTCCAGCATTTTCATTCAGAAAATGCTCCTGGAATTCCATTAGCTATAGGAAGTGCCAATGCAGACAAGTGACATCTTTTTAAACTACTTTTTTTTTTTAAATCATGGTTGTGTTATTGTGTGGCCTTTCTTTACAGTTTTAACTTTCTACCTTTCTCATATACTTTTTCTTCTTTCCCCAAAAGGGACCTGCTTTTTTTTTTTCCTTTAGGATTTCAGCATTCGGTATTCTCATATTTTGGTTCATGTCTTTCATGATTATGAGCAGAACTATGAACTTTCTTGTCTGTAGATATTTTCAGCCTCTAAACATCCATATTGATTTTAGACTTCTCATAGCCAGTAAGAAAGCGTGGACATGAACTGATTTATATTTTTGGTCAATAAATATAGAAAGTGATAGCCACTTGGTAGAAAACTTGGATTTGACTCTGAGAAAGTTAAAAAAGAAAACTGCAAAGAAACAGGATACATGCCAGAATCACCGGGCCAAGAAAGGGAAATGAAGAGAATATTGTCTTCAAACATCAGTTGGCAACTGTCAGGGTCAGCTTCACAAATAGGCAATTTGTGCCTACCCACATATTCTCAATTGTGTGTTTGGTGTTTGTGTGTGTGTGTGTGTGTGTGTGTGTGTGTGTGTGTGTGCGCGTGTGTGTATTTGTGTGTAAGGGTAAGGATAATGGTGGGACAGGCTGGGTATCTTAGTAAATTAAACATAGACTTCTTATGAAAATGGAGAGAAAATAGTAAAACCTCCCAGGTGGGGTGCTTACAGACATGTGGAATTACATACTTCCCTTTTCAAATCAGCTGATATTCTTTTCAAAAACTTAAAAAAAATTTTATTATAAAAGTGATGTACAGGCTGGGAGTTTGGCCTCGTGGCAGAGTACTTGCCTAACATGCACCAAGACACGGGTTCAATTCTTCGGTACCACATACATAGAAAAAAGCCGGAAGTGGTGCTGAGGCTCAAGTGGTAGAGCTCTAGCCTTGAGAAAGTCAGAAAGTTCAAGGACAGGGCTCAGGCCCTGAGTTCAAGCCCAGGACTTGCAAAAAGAAAAAGTGATGTATAGAAAAGTTTACATGCGCTAAGCTGAGTGGTGAATACTTTTCTTTTTGAACAATGTCACGTCTTTCCTGGTTTCCTCCTAGCTCTCTTCCCCTTCTGACTCCCACCTGCCACAAGTTGTATAGTTCGTTTTCAACAAAGTCTCTAGTGTGTTATTGCTGCGGAATTTGTTCACCCTTTGCCCCAAATCTGCTGATATTCTAAGGAAGCCTATGAATCTGGATTGTATTTTATTGTGGATTTTTTTTTTGCCAGTTCTGGGCTTTGAACTCAGGGCCTGAGCACTGTCCTTGAGCTTTCTCAAGGCTAGAGCTCTACCACTTGAGCCACAGTACCATTTCTGGCTTTTTCTATGTATATGTAGCACCAAGGAATCGAACCCAGGTCTTCGTGCATGCTAGGCAAGCACTCTGCCAGTAGGCCAAACTCCTGGCCTTGGATTGTATTTTGAACTTTTGGAATTGTAAGCAAGGAAAGAACTGTCCACAGATTGGAAACAGCATTATATAAGGCAAATACAAGAGAGCTTGGCTAGTCTAAAGCCACTGAGTCCTTTTCGTCTTCTCTTCCCACTCATCCAGTACATTCTTTACTCCTGGATTTAAGAGCACAAAGACATCCCTCAGAAACAAATCTAATCAGCTTTGGCAATATTCACCCAAAGCTTCCTGTTGGATTTCCTCTAAGTTTTCTTCTAAGGTTTTTCACATTCCTTATTCATAGGCTGCTGTTCATTCTCAGGGTTGCTGTATAATAGCAGCAGAGTTTGGTATAACTAGTAATTAGTGATGAGTCAAGAATTTAACTAGTTGGAGATGAGCTTGTTGAGCATGCGCACCTTATAATGCAGGGCTATGTGTACCAGCGTCTAATCCTAAAGCAGTGACTCCAGGCTGAGTGTGATCATCCTCTCTATTCTTCATATTATTAAATAAAGTTTACTTTCACTGAATCGTTTCTTGAACAATTAAGTCAAGCACTCATCCCAGCAGAAAATGTCATCTGTTTTATCCCTAGATTCTTCTGAATTTCCTACCTGTTTAAATAGAAGGTGTGCTTTGTGTTTGGTTTGTGGGCCAATGTAGAAAGGTGGCGTGCACAGGGTGTTTTCTTTCCATGGAGGAAAGAGTGACTTGGTGGAAAGGTGGCATTCCTGAGACGCCTCCCTGTGGATTCGCTTCCTCTTTCTTTCCCCCTAGTAGGCCGGCAGGCACTCTGGTGGTGTTTTTCATTCTTTACGGAGTGGAAATTGTGAGAAAGACAATAGGCTCGTTTCTAATTTGGTGTTTCTGAAAGCTTGGCAAAATAGAAATAAGTCTGTATTCAAAAGTTGAAAAAGAGCGTGTAAATAGCAATAACTGAAATTTGTGATTAAACAATTAACAAAAAAGAACCCTAGGAAGTCATTAAAAGTATAAAGAGGGAGAGCTTCCTGCTTTCTCATGATGGGTTTGGACTGTTATTATTCAGCACTGATTGAGCACCAGCCTCCTGAAAGCCTTTCTGTGAAGTGGGGAGAGAGACGCTTTCCAGTGGCAAACTAGTGACATCCACTGAACACAGACCTGCACAAGTGTTAGCAGACTAAAGGCAAAGAATCAGAACACACAGGATTCTGGGACTGCGCCCTAGAAAGAAAGCAGGAGCTTTGTAGCAAAGCAAACACATGCATTGAAATCTTGTCTTTCTTCTAGTTTTCTCCAAGACTTTGGGCCAGTTATTGATCTCACCATCTTCGCTTCTTCATCTTTCCAATGGGAGCAGTAGTACTTATCAAGAGTTTAGGACTTAGTTGTTGATGGCTTGTACCTATATCCTAGTTACTCCGGAGGCTGAGATCTGAGGATCACAATATGAAGCCAGACCTGGCAGGAAAGTATGTGAGATTCTTATCTCCAATTAACCAGCAAAAACTCCCCACAAAACAACAAAAGTTAAAAGTGGAGGAATGGCTCAAGTGGTAGAACACCAGCCTTGAGAGGAAAAAGTCAAGTGAGAGCTTAAAGCTCTGAGGTCAAGGCCCTGTGCCAGCACAGAAAGAAAAATCAAGCTTTAGTTAGATTTGATGACCATGTAAAATACAAGGATATTCTCAAGAATTAGTAAAAGATAGCTATATCATTAGGATTATTACAATCAGCTGCCTTAATTCCTTGTTTTATAATATTGATGAATGCTAAGAATATTTAAATGTCGTAAAGAATATGAAAAAAGAGATGTATTTAAAGGATCCGAAATAAGTGTACCAGTCAGTTAGGATTATGTTATTTCAGTTGGCTTTTAGCCAAGCAAACATTCAGCTGCCAGTTAAAAAATTCACCACCTGCCTTCACCTTCTCTTTAATATGTTCTTTAAAGTAGCAGGGTGGAAGATATCCAGATACACTCAGAGCATGCTTTTTAATTTGCAGCTTTGAGGAACCAGAAGAATCCTAGGTTTGGACTTCTAAACAATGGAGGAATTTAAAGGCTTGCACTCAACATGCTCCAAGAGAATATTGCTAGAGACAAATGTATTGTAATATATGTTGCTGAGATTTCTGTGGGTTCATAGAGAATGATTTTGTTTTCCCCCATGGATAATAACAGATGCAAGTTGGAGATTACATACGAATGGTTTAGGAGAGAGATAAGCATATTTTCTTGTGAGAGATGAAATATGTCAGAAGACAGCAGAGAACAAAAGCACTTTTCCACAGTAGGGAATAGAGTTGATGACCTGATGCAAATATTACACACTTTTGAAAGTGCTTAATATTACAAGTATTGTTTTGTAGCATGCATTTCACTCAACATATTTGCTATTATATTTTAATGCACAAGATTAGCCCTAGAAGTAAAGACTTATGGATGAGAAATTATATAAACATGGAGGATGTCGCTGTGATGAGCAGAATAGGGCAGAGGAGACAAACATGTCAAGTACTGACAGAGAAACGTAACTTCCTTGCCATGTACTGGTGGCTTACGCCTATTATCCTAGCCACTCAGGAGCCCAAGATGTGAGAATTACAATTCAATGCCAGCTCAGGCACAAAAGTTTGTGAGATTCTTTATCTCCAATTAATCAGCAAAATGTACAAGTGGAGCTGTGGCTCAAGTGGTAGAGTGCTATCCTTGAACACTGCTGTGGCTTAAGTGATGGACACCAGCCTGGAGTAAAAACTTAGGGGACAGCCCCAGATACTGAGTTCAAGTCCCAGTACCTGCACAAAAAGGTGAAAAAAAAAACCCAACTAAAACATAGCTTCTCCATCCTTCTTCAAGGAATAGAGAATAGGCACAACAACAGTGTTGAATCTGATGGGAAAATTGAAAGTGGCAACTTGTTGTAAGGATTGTTTTTTTTGGGGGGGTGGGGAGGGTCATGGGGCTTGAATTTAGCTTGGGCGCTGTCCCTGAGCTCTTCAGATCAAGGCTACCACCCTACCACTGGGCCTGGAACTGTCCCTGAGCTCTTTAGCTCAAGGCTACCACCCTACCCTTGAACCAAGCCCCACTTCCCATTTTCTAGAGATTATTTGGAGATGAGAGTCTCAGGTCCTTTTGTGCCCGGGCTGTCTTTGAACCTAGATCCTCACATCTCAGCCTCCCGATTAGCTAGGATTACAGGCATGAGCCACCTTGCCCGGCGTGAATAGGAATTTTGAAAAAAAAAAATCAAGTATACTTTGTAGTCTGCTTGGTATCTAATAGGCCCCATATAAATGGGAACACACCTTTATTAGTGCCTATTCTACGAGAAACAGAATATTGTTGGCTAGCGAAAGATTTACTGTTCTACCCCGACGGTGCCTCTTCAGTTCTTCTTCCTGCATAGCACACGTTTTATCTCTACCTTTCATTTTTCTCTGACCTTACTAATAAAATCTAGAGTGTCCTGACAATGGGGTTTACTCTGAGCAGTCCATCCTTTTGTATTATCGGTTGTGGGGCTTGAACTCTGGGCCTGAGCTCTGTCCCTGAGCTCTTCAGCTCAAGGATACTCCTCTACCACTTAAACCACAGTGCCACTTCCAGTTTTTCTGGTGGTTAATTGGAGATGAGTCTAATGGACTTTGAACAGGAATTCTCAGATCTCAGCCTCCTGAGTAGCTAAGATTACAGGCGTGAGCCACGGGGTGCCTGGCTAGTCTACCCTTCTAAAGAAGCTGCTAGATAGTGAAGAAGACACTGGCTCACAAATCATTTCCATTGTTAACCTGAGCCATCACCACTGGAACAGCTATTCAGATGTAGGTCCTTAAGACTGAAGACATGGCGGCATGTGTCCACAGGCATTGGACTCTTGTTACAGCATGAATCACAGCATCAGTCACAGCATCATTTATAATACAACAACAACAAAAACCCAACCCAATAATAGGAAGTCCTGGGAGAAGACAAAAGGTTTAATTTCCCTGTTGTTTTGTTGATTCCTTCCCACCCACCTCCCACCCTCCATCAAGTTGCTGTCCAAACTGTAAGTTTAAGACACTAACAGCAACAACAAAGTTTTACAACTCAGCCATCAGTTGTTACAAATAGATTTTCTATTGCAGGCTTATGAACCATATTGTTAATTGACAATTAAGAATGATGTGCATCTATTGGACTAGTTTTAATTAATTCTTTCCCTTGGCTGATCAGTAAGTTTCAGGAGTGAGCACAAATGTTTGTTTGGAGGGATGAAGGATGTGTTTATAGGTCTGAAGATGAATGAGAAGGTCACTCTGCCCAAGGGATATTTGTGCTCATGTTTTTTGAGAATTGCAAAGGAGTATATTATTGTGGAATGGATAATGGTGGGTTCCTTCTATACTTAGCAATTTCAGAGCAATGATACAGCTGTGTGCTATGGGAAACCACCCAAACACTTGGCAGAAGCAGAATACCAATGGTTCATTTCTAATTAAACTTGTTTATTTTATTTTATTTCTCAGGGTGTGTATGGCCTTATTTCAGGTTTGAGCTTTTTTTTTTCTTTTCTGAAATGCAACCACAATATGATGGAAAAATATAAAATCAGTAAATAGAAGTTATTTTATTTTCCACTCTCCATTTTTCCTAGAATTTTCTCTCCTTTCTTCTCTTCACTCATCCCTCAAACCTCTTTGCTCTATTTCATCCAAGATTCCCAGAAAATAATCTGGAATCAGCTATTAGAAGCATAAACAAATATTAGTTTACTCAAGCAGATTTACATATTTCTTCCAGTTGGCTATGGGGCTTGAACTCTGATCGTGGGCACTGTCCCTGAGGTCTTCAGCTCAAGGTTAGCGCTCTACCACTTGAGCCACAGCACCACTTCCATTTTTCTGGTGGTGAATTGGAGATAAGAGTATTGTGGACTTTTGTGCCCAGCCTGGCTTTGAATGGTGATCCTCAGATCTCAGCCTCCTAAATACCTAAGATTATAGGCATGAGCCACCAGGGCCGGACTCAGGTTGACATTTAAGATCTTATTTTATTCTGGGTTGGAAAATGATGTCCTATTTATTGGGAAATTAGATATGAATGAATTGATTATACAAGACGAACATTATATAGCTTTTGTTTGGGACTTGGTAGGGGATTATGGGTTTTTGGAAGCCTTTGGTATCTCATGACTCTTCAATAACTTTTATAATTGTGCAAGTACTGGAGCTTGAACTCAGGACCTTAGACTCGTGCTTGTCATTTATGCTCAGGGCTGGCAATCTACCACTTGAGCCCTGACTTGTGGATTTCCACTGGTTAACTGGGGGTAAGAGTCCCAGAGACTTTTCTTCCTGGTGGCTTTGAACTTTACTTTCCTGAGTAGTTAGCACGGCAGGCCTGAGCCACCAGAGCTTGGCCTTCCCTTCAGAATTAGGCAATAATAATTCTTTATCCCGAACTAAGAAACACAACTTAAATTTGATAAGAATTCAGATTTAAAAATGAAATGGAACCATGTTACATTTTGATGTTCTTTTCCACTATATTGTATGTATAACTATTTTAGAAGATGGTAGCAGAAGCAGAAAATGAGGACTAGAGAGAAAAATCAAAGCATAGTAGCTTTTGGCATGTTCATTTATTAGCTTAGCAAATATTTATTGAGCACATAGAATTGGGAGAATCAAAAATATATTTTTTTCTCTTTTGAGAGGGAAATGAATTTTTTACTTACCTTAAAACAATAAAGTCTTCCTGTAAGAAAAATTTTGGAAAGCTACACAAAACTTTGTATCTTTTTTTTTTTTTGCACTTACACTGTCCTTGGGCTTTCTCAAAGCTAGATTCTTGAGCCACAGCACCACTTCCCATTTTTTCTTTTATGTGGTACTGAGGAATTGAACCCAGGGCTTTGTGCATGATAGGCAAGCACTCTATCACTAGGCCAAACTCCCGGCCCCGGCCTCAACCTTTTTTTTTTTTTTGTAATTAATAAAAGGGTTACATGATATTTGCCAGATAGTAGGTGCATTAATTCACATACATTGATACTCTTTCACATGTCTTGGTACCCATTACCCGGCCTCAACTTTTTATCTGAACAAATATCCTGGTATCATTGTTTGCCACCTCCTGGGATAGGTCCCCCCTGTGTACCAGTGTCTTTATGTGTACCCAGCCTGTCAAGGCCTCCTCTGGGTAATTCCTTGAAACTTACTTTAATGGTAAAAGAATGACAATTTAAAAATCTCTAAACAAACTCTCATTTTCTTCTTGCTAATAAGACAACCAAATTCGTGTTCACTGTTAGAGCAAACAAATCAATAACCAAAATTCCAAATGGTGAAAAATGTTTTCTCTTTGAAGTTCATCTTACACTACAATAGAATCAGAAGAATTTTTAAAAGAATTGTTTTGAAATTTATACATTTTGAAGACATTTTATAGAATTTCTATGATTATTAAATGGGAGCTTTCATTTCCCTAGTAAATAAACTCCATTCAGCTCTCCCCTCCAGAGAAATAGTACTCTTTTGGGATCAAATGTTTGGCTTCTTTTTATTCAAACATGATTTTTGTGTGTATGTGTTGGTTTTGGGAGGCTGGAACTTAAAGCCTGGTCATTGTCCCTGAGCTTCTTTCGCTCAAGGCTAGCACTCTACCACTTGAGCTACAGCTCTACTTCCAGCTTTTTGGGGGTTTACTGGAGATAATAGTATCATGGACTCTCCTATCCAGGTTGGCTTTGAACTTCAATCCTCAGACCTTAGCCTCCTGGGTAGCTAGTATCATAGGTGGCCACTGGTACCTGGCTCTCAAATGTGAACTTTTATTTTTTTTAATTTTTTTTTTGCCAGTCCTGGGCCATAAACTCAGGGCCTGAGCACTGTCCTTGGACTTTCTCAAGGTTAGAGCTTTACCACTTGAGCCTCAGCACCACTTCTGGCTTTTTTCTATGTATGTGGTACCAAGGAATTGAACCCGGGTCTTCATGCATGCTAGGCAAGCACTCTACCACTAGGCTAAACTCCAGGCCCCTCAAATGTGAACTATTAAAAAGCACTATTTGACCAAGAAAGGCAAAAAAGAGCAAATACATTCTTCAGTGGTAGAAAACCAAAATTGCTTTTATTTTTGTAGAAATACACAAACGAACAACAAAGTAACTCCCCAATTAAAGGTGGGTTACTTTACTTGGGCAAACACACAGTCATGAAAGGGATCTGTGAGTAATTAGAGATGTGACTACAGCCATCACATTCTGAGATATGTACATATCTATCCAAGCAGAGGGGAAATCGTGTAATTAATTTTGAAGCTGTTATGATGTTTCAATTGATTTGGATCAGAAAGGAGAACAATTAAGAAGAATCAGAAAACAATATCCCTTTTAGTATTCTAAAGGGAAGAGAAAAATTAAATAGGAGTTTAATTGAAAATTCTGATCTATATGAGGGAAATAGAAGGTTGTGTATAAAAGGAATGGAATGATAACTTATTCTGGAAGTCCTGGTATTGGGCAAGCAAGCTGAGCACTAAAAGTCTAATGAGTATAATAAGTCTCTAGCAAGATGGGAAGGTAAAGTCAAAAGCCAAATTATTAAAATTGCTTCTGATACCCATTTAATTCAAAATCCCTGCTTGAATAGTAGCCTTCTGCAATTATGGTATTGGGAAAATATTACTCAATATTAAATTTTATTAGAAAGTATGAAGTATTGTTACTATTTTTGTAAGTTCATAACATTTTGTAGTATATTTTACTGTTTCCATGTAACTCTTTAACTATGTGAAATAGCTATGCCTATTTTTATAGCCTAAATCCCTCTGAAACAAGTCTTTTTTGATCAATCAAAAAGTATATTGATATATGTCTATACTAATGACAAAGGGTACAATTTGCTTTTGAAAGGTAGCTCTCCAAAACAAGCTTGAATAAAATTGCTAAGAATTACATGGCCATAAAAGTTGTACTGGTTCTTTCTACATTTATCAGTCACTCACTAGTTAATTACATGTTTATGATCTTGTTTCCTGTTACTGTTTCTTCCAGTTTTACTGGAGAAAATATGAGAATTTTCCTAGATCTAATTTTCTTCTGAGTCCAGATTTTTAGGAATACAAAGGGTCTTATCCAACCATGATCTTTGAAATTCTACTTCTACAAAGAATGGAGATGAGACAAAATATAGAGCAACCATAGACTGTACTTCTCAACAATCTAATTAACAAATAATGAGCTTGTGAATTGTGGTGGAATCTTTGCTTTACAAAGAGACTAGAATTAATATTCACTAAATCTTGCTTAAATTGCATTATAAATTTTATTTGATAAATATAGTTGTATGACCTCAAATTGCCTGATGAGCCATTGTCTTTGAACAAATTTTCACTGATTAAGAAATTTGAAATTAAGAGGAAAGATATGAATAAAAATGTCATATCTTATGGAGAAAATAATTTCTGACTTCTAATTAGATGAGTTTATGGCTAAGCAGTAAAACTTTCTCTCTGTCTCAGTCTCTGTCTCTGTCTCTGTCTCTGACTCTGTTTCTGTCTCTGTCTGTCTCAATCTCTCTCTTGCCCTCCTTTCACTCTCTCCCTTTCTCTGAATTAAGGAGCTCATTTTCTTTGAACTCAAGTGTCTCTCTGTCTTAGGTAATACCCTTTCAGGCTTGCCAGACAAGATGAAAAGCTGCATTTATTGGTACACTCGTATTTAAGTTCAATGTACAGGGCATAGTAGTAGAAACTAGTTAATGGTTTATATAGGAAATAGGTAATTAAAGTATGACAAAATGGTATTGCATTATTATATGTTAGGACGTGTTAGTAGAAAGTTCAACCTTATTCTATACTAAAATATATGCTACTTTAAGCTAATTTGAAACATTCCCTATTTCCTAGTAAATTATCATTCAGCGAACTCCCATGCTTCCTCTTTCTATCTTTAATGCCAAAAAGGGAAATAAGCTAAGACCAGTTTGTGGTGCATTATGGGCTTTCTGATTCATCATTGATGAAGAGAATGTGACCAGACAAAGGCCTCTTAATATCTTCAAATAAGATTTGGTTGATATTTTTGAATAACTTGAACAACTCTTGTAATTTTTGTTGTCTATTCAGCTTCTCTTTCAATCTCAGGATGGTGTTTTCTTCATTCCTGTCTATTCTAGAAATTATGTTTTGCCTCCCTTCATTAATAATCCAGTGTTTTATCATTTACCCTGTCCTATGGAAGACTTGCTCTTTGGGCTTTCGCATCTCCAAAATGTAGCTAATACAAAGAAATATGTTTTCACTTCCACCTGGTGAAAATAAATCAAGATGACATGGAGACTGAATTCCAGTCTTTTTGTTTTTAACTTACTGTTTTGAAAAGGGGGAAGTTTAGATTTCCTCTACTTTTATAATCTATAGAGAAGATATTTCAGGTTTAAGATGCTGGGGAAACTCTAGTGTTGTTTTCTCTTCAAACATGCTTTGCTTTCTCACTTATTCATTGAATAATCATGTGAATACACTGCTGAGGCTTTCCTACCTGGTCGCTTAGGCCTCTGTCTCCTTGGTAACTAAACTTTTCAGAGATTACAGGGAAAATGTTTTCTTCAGCCCCGGAGCTGTTTTAATACTTTCAAATGTCAGGGAAAAAAAAGAGAAAGATTCTATAGTCCCACAGGTGTTGTGTGAATAGGGGCAAGTGATAACTATTTACAAACATGTTTAGTAGATTCTTCACCAGGCAGTAACCTCCAACGCATGCATGTGGATTTAAAAAGTTATAAAGAATGCCAGTAAGTTATGAAAATGAAACAGAGGAAGATCCTTTCTTTTGATTAACTTAAGGTATTGGGTCTGGGCTTACTGGTTGCTTTTTACCTACCTAGTATCAAGGTAATAGAAATTTGTTTTTATAATTACTAGAAGTGAAAAAGACAAAGACCACTGAGTCACAAGAGTAGTCCCATTGGTTCTTATCTTGGATATAAAGGTTTTCATGTATATAATATATAAATTACATGTTATATATAACTATATAAATATATAAAATATAGAAATATAAGTAGATGATACTATACATCTTATATCTAATATAACATGGATATATTATGTAATATATAATTATATATAATTGATATAATTATGTAATACATATAATTATATATTAGATATTATTAGATCCTCCTCATGAACCTTCATTTATCAGCTGTCAGTTATTTGGGATTTTCCTGGCTCTTGAGTCTGGACTGTTCTGAAAGGTAATATGATATTGATACAAGGGTTTTCAAGCTCTTTGTTAGCCTTTGAATCCTGCCTCCCCCAGATTTCTACCACCCTCCATCAAAAAATCTCGTAGTGAAGAAATAGATGGTCAACTCTTCGCTTAGTAATCTTATGCTTTTTATCTGGAACAGTAATCCATCTCGGCTGTATCTACTGCCAACTGATTCTAGGACATGGGTTGACTTGTAGTCTTCCTTCTTCTCCAGTGTAGCAAAGATGCCTGGGGGCCCTATTGATGATTGGAAGTGGTCTGGGTTCACTCTACTGCTATGGATGCCCCAATCGATAGTGATACTTAGGCCCCTGGCCTCTTCTTTCTTTTTTTTGGCCAGTACTGGGCTTGAGCTCAGGGCCTGAGCACTGTCCTTGGACTTTCTCAAGGCTAGAGCTCAACCACTTGAGCCTCAGCACCACTTCGAGCTTTTTTCTATGTATGTGGTACCGAGGAATTGAACCTGGGTCTTCGTGCATGCTAGGCAAGCACTCTACCACTAGGCCAAACTCCCAGTCCCTTGCCTCTTTTTTTTCTTTTTTTATAGATGACCTCTCAGTTGTGAGTGGACAGCTGGATCCCAGTGTCCCAAATGTAAACTAGGACAAGAGACCCTTAATGTCTCTGTCCACCTAAACTTTGCTACACCATCCTCACCTCTCTGGCTTCTGTCTTAACCTGTCTTACAACTAAACAAACAGGAAATGGTTCTCTCATCTTCTGCCTTCTTGCATCTGGCTATGATTCCACTTGTTTTAAAGAAGGAGGATATCTTATTTATTCTTTTTATAGGTCTTAACCTTTTTCTGCCTTGTACTTTTCTTTGATTACGCTTTTATTCTTTTGTTTTAACGGTAGATAAATTATGGGAAGGTCATGTAAGAAGGATGTTTCTCACTTTTAAGGGTGTAGATCAGAAGGCTTTTCAAGTCTTATATCTACTGATCATGGTGCACAATCAACACAATCACCTTCAAGAATCTTGGGAGAGAAAGACATTTGGAGAGAGAAAGAGGAATCTGAAAGTTTTTAAGTAGTGGCAAGGTGAGCCATTATATCATCCATAGAACAAGAAAACAGAGATGGGAGAGTCACAGAAGGTAGGAAAATGGTGGGGTTTCCTTAAGGGAATCTTGGAATATATTAGGCAGAGAAGAAAGAACATGGAAAGGAAGATGAGGATAGATAGGAGGGAGGCTGGAGTAGATATCAAGTAGGAAGGAAAAGCCTCGCACAGATGAGGAGAGTATCTGAGGATAACATTTGTAGTTAGAAGCAGGTTGATGGGCAAACTCTCAGAATGGTATCTTTAAAATGAGGAAAGCATTCCTTTAATGTAAAACTTTTAGCACATCCAAAAGAAAAAGATAAAAATAGGAAGTGTTGTACTCCAAAACATTGGTGTTATCATGAATATTTGTAGGGATCCATTAAAACCATATTTCTCATTTTGCTTATGTGTGTAATTCTAGCTACTCAGAAGGCTGAGATCTGGGGATCACAGTTCACAGCCAGCGTAGGCAGGAAAGTCCATGAGACACTTATCTCCATCAACCACCTAAAATAGTCAAAAGTAGAGCTGTAGACACACACACACACGCACAAACACACACACATACACACACACATACACACATGTGCATGCACAACCACACACATACACACACAATAATTTTGTTATTATTGTGACTGTGTTGACCTCATGGGTTCCGTGGAAACAGATCTAAGTTTTCCACCCCAACTGTGAGTTCTGTATGAACAGAAAAATTCTCTGTCTCTGCCTCTGTTTCTGTCTCTCTCTGTTTGTGTGTGTGTGGGATGTGCATGTGAGTGTACATGCATGCTGTTACTGGAACTTGAAATTAGGGCCTAATGTTCACATTTAGCTTTTTCCTTTCAAGGTTGGAACTCTACCACTGAAGCACACCTCCATTTTTAGCTTTTTCTGCAGAGGTTGACTTTGAACCACAATCCTCATATCTCAGCATCCTAAGCAAGGATTGTAAGTATGAGCCATTGGTACCTGGTTGGCTAGGCAGATCATCCGTCTCACCAGCAGTACCCTTAGAGTACTAGGAATAACTCTCAGGAAACTCTTCATGGGCATTTGTAGAATGAGTGAATTGATGAGTTAATGGAGTATACTACAGAATTCTTCAGAAGTAGAACTCAGTAGCCCAAATAAATTAATCTTTAGATATGATTTAAGTGTGCATTTAATTCATTCTCAGTGAAGAAAAGAGTTGATAAATACCAGATAATTTATGCAAATTAGTCAAGCAAAAAAAAACCAACCCTGTTAAAGGTAGAATATTCCAGGAGTGACCAGTTGAGACCCCCTTATGGTCATTTTTTACCTTGCCAGGAATATAATAGCCCATCATCAATACAGATAATTGCTGAAACACATAGATAGGAAAGGCACCTTAATTAAAGATTCTATGGGAAGCATATGTGAACCAATCCAATTTCTAGGACACAGTGCCATAATAACCTTCACATCTAATATGTTTCTTATTTTTAGGATCATTTATTGTTTGGAGCAATTCTGTCTAATTGGATCAAGCACACGAAAAAAGAACGTTAATGCTATTTGCTCTGTGTCTGATACAACTTGTGAATGAGAAAATGAGTGCAGAGTAAAGGATACATAAGGTTCTCATGCAATCTAACATCTAACATAGGATGCAATGCACACAGATGAGATTTCGGACTGAACCCACTGGATGTTGGTAGACGTGTTGTTGACACACTGGTACTCAGATGTGGGTGCTCACTTTGATTTTTGTTGTCATACAACAGTTTCCCCAAACTGAATATTTCCCCAAACTGATTCTTTCCTCAAAGAAAGTAAAAAAGCAGAAATTTAAATCCAAGATATAAAGGGAAAACTCCTTCAAAGGGAATACTAAATCTGCCACCAGAAATAATAGCATGTGACTATACTTTTGACAAAAGTATGTTAATCCTTGAGCTGAGAATGGCTGATGGTAGAATACAGTCTAACATGTTGGTGGACTAGAATTTTTTTATTTTTGTCAGTCCTGGGCTTGAGCTCAAGGCCTGAGCACTGTCCTTGGACTTTCTCAAGGCTAGCACTCTACCACTTGAGGCTTAGCACCACTTCCGGCATTTTTCTATGTATATGGTACTGAAGAATTGAACCTGGGTCTTCATGCATGCTAGGCAAGCATTCTACCACTAGGTCAAACTCCCAGACCTGTGGACTAGAATTTTTTGGATGCTTTATTTGTTTATGTGCTCAAAATGGATAAATACGGCTTCTTAATTTGAAACTATGATTGGCTGCATAGTGTGTTTGCTGTGTGTTTGACAAATACTTTGGACTAAGCGTCAGGTCACTTTAGGGATTAATCCAGGAGACAGGAGGATGCAGAGGATATGGTTTGTCTTTTTATACTGGCAATTGATAGGCAAAAAAAGTTCTGCCAGGCGCGATGGCTCACATGTGTAATCCTAGCTACTCAGGAGGCTGAGATCTGAGGATCTCAGTTCAAAACCAGCCCAAGCATGAAAGCCTGTGAGATTCTTATCTCCAATTAAGCACCAGAAAACCAGAAGTGGGCTGTGGCTGAAGTGGTAGAGCAACAGCTTTGAGCTGAAGAGCTCAGTGACAGCACCCAGGCCCAGAGTTTCAGTCCTATAACCGAGAAAAAAAAAGTTCTCATACATGCTATTTGTTTTTTTACTGTATTCTTTTATAGCATTTCACCAAAATTGTTGCTATTAAATGATTTGGTGACTTTAATGATGACTATCTATCTAAGCTAACATGTAATATGTATATATATATATATGTATGTATGTATGTATGCATCTATCTACCTCTCTTTAAATATACACTATTTTTATGCTACTTTCCAAATTACTGCAATGAAATCAAGTTATTTTTTTGGAAAAATATTTCAACTGGTTTGTTGTAATAGTTGTAAATCAGATTGGCCTGGCATTCTCTTTGAATCATTTTCTTCTATTAATGGAAAAATACAGTTATGAACATAGTATAGCTTTTCCTGAGTACCGTTAACCATGGTTTATCTATTTTTTTATTCAGCACTTTTTTCCAGTTGACTGATTTTTCTCTTTCTGTCTTCCTTTTCCCTTTGCCAACTTTGTTCCCTTGTTGATGTATGGGGTAGTCTTTTTTTTTTTTCAATGCTGGTACTAGAGCTTGAACTCAAGTCCTGAATGCATGCTGTCTCTTAGCTTTTGTGCTTACGGGCTAATGCTCTATCATTTGGGTCACACCTCTACTTTTTTTTGCTGTTGTTGTTGGTTAATTGGAGTTTCATGGTCTTTTCTGCCCTGGCTGGCTTCAGACCATGATCCTCAGATCTTACTTTCCTAAGTAGCTAGGATTCCAGGTGTGAGCTTCCAATACCTGGAAAAGACTACTGTTTTCCTTGTTTGTTTGACTCAGCATAGAAGGACAAGAGTGGAAATTTGGGATTAGCAAGATTAATATCTTCTGCATTTTACTGGTGTTTTCATTTTGGAGAGTTAAGCTTGAGGACTTAAGATGAAATCCAGAAGAGCAATATAGTCTAACAAAGACATCTTTCAAACAAAGACTGTTGATTTGGCCATTCTTTTGTGTTTCTGGGAAAGAGTATCTGGGGCTGGAGAATTTGTTTTCTTTTTAAATTAAATTAGTTTTTTTTGTATGCACCTAGGAATAAAACCTAGGCCTTGTACATGTCAGGCACCCAACCACTCTACCATTGAGTGACATCCCAAGACCTTGGGTATATAAGTGACATCAATTTATTTCCTATAATTCTGGAAGCTATGAAGTCCAAGATCAAGGCATCAGAATTGGATGGTGGCATTCTTATTGTGTGATGGTACAGGGAGGAACCACCCAATTCTAATACCTCACAGTGTTGCGGGTTGTAGTATCACATTGACATAGTACAGAGATATTATGGAAGAATCAAACCATAGAGGCATCCTATGTGTTACTGGATATCTATAAAGTGCCACTGAATCATGCCAGCAAAAGTGACATTACATGTAGAAAGGGATTGAGTCTGAGTCTTCACTGAAAGATGCAGACTACACTTTCTTTAGCTGTGGTTAAATAAGATATACTTGTTATTTGTGCTTAGCTTTAACACTATCCATCATAAGACATCCTAATGTCCAATTCACTTTGATTTTTTTCTGATACCCTTTAATTATTAACTAGTGTGGAGATATTTTAGGGCATGGAAGGGTGGGGGGGGAAGCTGACATATCTGAACAAGCAAGTAATTTATAATGGAACTGAAATATTTATAAAATGACAACTCAGATACTTCAATTAACACCATCTATTCTATTTCCATTTTGAATAAAAATGGAAGCCTCTAAATGTTTATTTTTCAGAAAAGGACACATTCGTGAACTGAGCAGGGTCATTTAAAGTCATTTTCTTTGGGCTCAGTATATCTCTGCAGACATTCAGTGGAGTATGGACTATTCTAAATCAGTACAAGTAGTGAAAGTGGGCCCGCCTCGAGAGGTGAAAGGATCATAAGCCGACACATCTAGCTCTTCACTGAGAAGGAGTCTTGGGAACTTGTTTTTCTGCAGGGGGTTGTCTTTGAACCAAAATCCCAACCATCTGAGCCTCCCTATGATTTGGATTCCAGGTGTGATCCACTGGCACCTGAGAGAGATGTTCATTTCTCTTTTTATGTTTTGTTTATTTGGAGAAGGAAAGTTTCTTGGGCACATAATTGAGTCATAGTCTTTTGTTCATGATATATTCTTGTGTTTGGTTCCTTTATGGCACTGTTTGATTTATATAGCCAGTTTACTATTTAAAATATGTAATGAATACCTACACACATTTCAGAGAACATAAAAACCTACACTTTCCTGATGAGTTCCACTTTATTATCTAACTCCTTTCCCCCCAACCCTTTCTGGTGACATCTTAAATCTCGTGCACAGTGGTCAAATAGAAATCATTGGGGAACAATCTGTGTCACACACATGTATATATGTGTATACACACATATACTTATGAATGTATATATGTATATATGTGTACATATGCATATGTATAAATGTATACATGCTGTTCCTATAGTCTTAGTTGTATATAAAGTAGAGGAAAAAGGTAATAATATATAAACCTCTACCCGTATTGACTCACATGTGCTTCTACCAGCACACTGATTCCCTTGCTAAACTTTCTTAAACCATCTATCTAACATATTTTATCTGTCATTATGTCCCACTAAGTCTCGCCCTGACAGTGCTGTCCAGGCAGCACTATCCTCTTCTATATAGTCACCTGGGAAAACTTGCCCCTTGCTCTAATTACATAACTAGTTTCTTTAAATGTTGCCGTCACTACTTGTAATTGAATTTGCACTCCTTGTCATCTTCAGAGATGCTCCTCAAAGCTAATATCATTGTTTCAACATTCACTCTCCCTAGTCTGTCACCATTCAGTGTAACATCCTTTATTATTGTATCAGTCAGAATGTTTAGTTGCAAGTCATGGAACCTGACTCTTATTAGCACAGGCAGAAAAGGAATGAATGGATGGAGAATTATGGCATTTACAGATTTCTGAGGAAGCTGAATAACTGTGTTTTACACAGGCAGGTACGAAGGACACAGATGCATCGAGGAGAGCAGCCCACGCTATTGGACAGTGCAACTGCCTGTGAGCTGCTACGGCATGCGCTGTTCACGTTGTCTACTGTACTCAGGCTGCTGACAATGATGATTTTTGTAAGCTGCCACAACTGCCACCATCAAAAATGATCCCCTGTCCATCTTCCTGGATCTATCATACCAGGTTGAGGAGGCTTGTTAGGGTCAGCGTATTGGTTTGCCAGTATCATGGCCCTAACAAGTTTCAGGAGAGCTGGGGAAAGATTGGTTTACTTCATCATTTGCTTTAAGAGTCAGAAACTTCTCACATGGCTGACATGAAGAGAGACTCGAGATTTGTGTTTCCTATCTGAAATACAGAGTTATTTCTGGTGGATTTCTGTCTGTATTTTCAAAGCCATCTTGCACTTAGCTATGATCATATATAACTTCTTTTTTTTGCTATTTTCCCTAGTTTATTAGCATATATTAGTTGTACACAGGGGTTTCACTGTGATGTTTCAATATTTGTGCACAATGAGTCTCAATCAAACCTATTCTATTGCTCCCTTCATTCTGCCTATTACTTTCTGGGACAATTTCGAAGGGTTTCATTGTTCTGTTTTCATATAGTTGTATAAAAGACTTCAACAACATTTATCTCCCCATAATCTTTTCTTTCAGCCTTCCCGCTTTTGCTGGAACCTGTTCCAAAGAGAATCTGTTTTATATTCCTGTCTTTCAGCTTTAAAGGTGAGATTCACATGTGAGAGAACATGTGATGCCTGAATTTCCCACTGTGGCTTATTGTGCTTAGCATGATGATTTGATTCCAACCATTTTTCCACAAATGTCATAATTTCATTTTCTTTATGGCTGAATTATACTCCATTGTGTGTATGTGTACGCTTACATGCATGTGTGTATATATACATGTATGTATACACATTTATGGATGTATGCTTATATTTATGTTCATGCATGTACATATTAGACATACATTCATGACATATATGTATATATATTGTATATACATATATGTGCATATATATACTTTATCCATTTATCAGTTGATGGTATATTTTTGTTATAGTGAATCATGCTGATACAAAAATGAGTGTGCATATATCTCAACTATATGTTGACTTAACATTCCTTTGAATATATGCCTAGTAGTACCATGGCAAGATAATGGTACTTCTTGTTACCATTATCTTGGTACCATGGTAGTTCTTTTTTTTTCAGTCCTGAGGACTAAACTCAGGGCCTGAGAGCTGTCCTTGGGCTTTCCTCAGGGCTAGAGCTCTACCACTTTAGCCATAGCACCACTTCTGGCTTTTCTATGTATGTGGTACTAAGGAATCGAACCCGGGTCTTCGTGCATGCTAGGTAAGCACTCTACCACTAGACAAAACTCCCAGCCCAGTTATTTTATTTTTTAAGGAACGTTCATTATGGAGTTCACACTAACTCCCATAGGCCTACACTTACATACATGTATATACCAACCGTGTATAAGTGTTCCTTTGTTTTCTCCCCCCAACAATATACATATACACACACCAGAAACTGTTGTTTGTTTCCTTGATGATTGCCATTCTGGTTGAGATGAATAAGATGTATCTCAGTGATATTCGAATTTGATTTTTGTTATGATCTTCAAGGATGTTGGACGTTTCATGCATTTCTTAGTCATTTGTACTCCCTTTTGAAATTGGTTTACTAATTCTTCACTTTCTGTCACCATCTGCAGGACCTCACATTGAAGGTAGCAGAACCCTAAGATTAGAGGAGCTTGGAGCTCTGAATCACCAAGTGGGTGGTCAGTTTGTCTTCAGCTGGGCACTGTGGTCTGCAGGAGTTCTAAACTTTGGGGATTTCTATGGTTAACCTCCTACAGTTACTGTCATTATTCATTTCTGCCTCATCAATTTCAGTCTAATTGCTAAACTGGCTTGTGATACAGCCATATCTCTAGGGATTACTGAAGGTGTGAATGAAGCACTTCGGCAGCAGGAAGAGAAGCAGTTCATTTTTCCATGTACAAATAGAGACCTAGAAGAAGGTAGGTAGCATGTCTTAGAACTAGATCCAAAATCCCCTATCCATGTGATACACCAAGCGAGTGGTCCATTCTCAGTTGTGTCCTGTGCTGTGGTAATTCCAGGCCTTCAGCTTAACAGAATCTAGCTGTTATTTTTAGGATAATCTTGAATCTGATATATCTGTATTGTAAAAAAGTAAATTTTACATTTTCATATGTGAGCAGTAATAGTCAATTAGTCAAGATACACTTTCAATGAGTAAGTGAGGACTCCGAGGTTAGCATTTATTAAAATCCACCAAGGGTTTAAAAAGAAATGTCCCTAGGGAACAGGACATAGTTCTTTTAGTTCTTGGAACAAAACTTCTGTGCATAAATGTAATCTATTAAAAACTCCACTCTCACATGCAATCTGTATCACTCTTTATAAAGTTTTCCTTCACAAATGCTTGGGAATCCTTTCTGTGGTATATTTTTCCCTTGCAGATGTCTCATTGTGTTCCCTTTGTCATACATCTCCTGCTATACAACGTGACATGGTGGTCGCGCTCAAATCCCCAGTGAGGCCTTCGAGACTCACTACCTCGATCCCTCAGTTCTTTCTTATGACCTTCAACAACTTCATGGCCAGAGATGGCCTTCCTTCCAGCACAGCCTGGGAGGCTGAAGTAGGAGACTGAGTCCGGAAGGCAAGAGTACAGACAGGAGAAAAACCAACAGAGGGTTTTTACCAACTCTGTACATCCTTGTTCTTCTCTTAATGGCATTTATTATATCTAATTTAATTCTCATTAGCTTACTGACTTCTATAAGTAATCAGTGCCTTCTTTTAAAAGGTAGGAATCTTATATAATCATCGCCCTCTACTGAAAACACTTTTAGGGCTCTAAATTGCCCCCGATAAAGCTGGGCACTAGTGGCTTATACCTATCATCCTAGCTACTCAAGTGGCTGAGATCTAAAGATCAGGGTTCAAAACTAGCCCAGTTAGGAAAATCCATGAGACTCTTATCTCTAATTAACCAACAAAAAACCAGGAATGGAGGCATAACTCAAGGGGTAGAACTACACTACTAAGGGACAGAGCACATGCCCTGAGTTGAAGCTCCAGTAGCAGTAACAGTACACACACACACACACACACACACACACACACACACACACACACACTTTTATTTTGAAAATGTCATATTGTACAAAGCCTTTCACAGATGTGATCCTGAACACTGTCATGTAAAATATCCCTCAGCACACAAACTTCTCCTTTGTTTTCTTCATATTTGACATCACTTTCCTTGTAACTGTCCCTTTAGCACTTAGTGCACGACAGCCGCCGCTGGTGCTTCCCACATCTCAGGATTCTGTGGGCAGTCTTGCCTGGTCCATCTCAGGTGGCTTCGTTCACTGCCTGTGGGGGCTGGAAACTCTAAGATGACCTCATTCCCAGGTCTAGGGCTTGAAGAAAATGACCCTTGGTATTGCCATTCAGCCATCTCACCCAAGGTTTTTGTTTGTTTGTTTTATACGGAAGTTCTGTTGTAGGAAAATAGGAACGAAGACTGTAAGGCTTTTAAAGCCTAGCATTTCTATATTCTCTCTGAGAAAGTCCCAAAGAAGGATGAGATTTAAGTCCATTGCTAAAAAGGAGTCAGAGCACACTACGTTCCAGTGGGGTGGAGATGCAAAGTCTTGTAGCATTCCTTGATGTATAATAGTCATACCCACAATAGTCTTTTCCCTTGTGTGGCAAATGCAAGTTTGTCAAGTGGTTCTTCATTTGTTTGCTGCCTCATGACTTCCTGGCTTATCCACATCACAGTCCTTATTACCTGTGATCTCCTTGCTCTGACATCACCTGTCTGCCCTGGATTGTGGCCAAGCACAGGACATGCCATGACACCTAGAAGAAGCTTACTCACTGATAGCTAACTAAGATTTAGCTGGTGACAGACTTAGTTCAAACACACTGTTGGGTGGGTAGGTGGAAGTGGAAGTCTTAAGCGATTATCATTTCAGCAAAAATAATTAATACATTGGAATAATTTCTTACTGTGCTTTTAAGAATCAAGAAGTCATAAGAGAGGTGGTCCTTCTCATTGCTAAGTTGATTCTGGGTCAACATTGCACTTGGAAAGTTGGACTAGAGTCTGAGTGAGTTATGTGAACTCTTTTACATTAGCCAATGTAAAATTTCAAGTCCTAATTCGGATGGATCCACCAGTATTTGCATTTAAGTCACCCAAGCAATTCCCATGTACACCAAATATTGAGAAGACTGAAGCAAGTGTTAGACTCTGTCTCAAAAAAAATCAAATTTATATAGATACAGGGAGAGTATATTCCTGGATCTTGCATACCTGTAACTTAAGAAGAAGCCTTAGAAGAAATCTCACCCTTTCCTAGATGAGGTAATGTTTCCTAATGAATTCTCACCAAACCTCCAGCATTATTGTGACTTGAGTTTAGCCTTGTCTAACTTTCTTAGTGTCAATAAAAGCTAAGCAAACCACACTGGGCCTTTTTTTTTTGCTGAACTTTCTCCATGTAGTACTGATGGGGGGAGGTTTGTTACTGAAACTGTTGAAAATTTTGAGCTATTTTAGGCTTAAACGGTACTTTTAAGTATCTAAATAGCAACAAAAGAATAATGTGTGTGCAGTGTAGGCGAAACCTTGTATTTCCCAGAATTTGTGTTGTTACATTTCCAACCTTTAAATTGCATATGGAAGTGTTTCTTTTTTCATTTAGCTTTATTTTTTTTCTTTTAAATACAAGAAAAAGGAGAATGAAGCAAGAGAGTATGCTATTCATAAGAACTGGACAAAAAAAATAAAACCAGAGCTATATGCAAGTGTAGAAGGAGCTATAAACAAAACATGTCTATATTTAACCATTATCCTAAATAATCCAAAGCAAACCTTTTTTAATGTAATAAACGTATCTCAAGTGAAGAGTTTGAGGTGACAATTCATTAAAGGTGCTTATTATATTATTATAATGGAAGTAAGGAGATCAATATCATTATGAAGTCAGAGCTAATTGAGTTAGCTTTTAGGTGTGTGTGTGTGTGTGTGTGTGTGTGTGTGTGCTCACACGTGCACATCTGTGTGGTTACACATACACATGCATAGCTGTTTGTAGGTGGATACTTCTTTGGGCCAATCTATTGTGAATAACCTCTTCAGAGCACATTAACTTCACTGAGATTTGGGTTTTCCAAAGCTGAAATGATCCCATATCTTTACGGGGAATTCCCAGAGCTAGAGACAGTATTGTGCCCTCTCAAAGGCTATGTTAGTTCAACAGGGAATATTGAAAGTGTCATCCAAAGCAATCATAACCCATATCTTTCTCACATCTTTGCATATTTTTCTCAGTGGTATCTTCCTAATGTGTTGGAATTGCCATGAGTTGAGTAGCTCATTTACTCAGCATGTTCAGCATTACCTGACTGAGCTGGGGAACTGGTACGTAGTCAGGGTAGGGCCAAGGTAAAAACAAGAAGAGCCAGGTTTGCCAGATGGATTCTGTCCCTTTCTACAGCTGGTCAGGTGAACAAGAATGTCATCCCCAAGCTTGAGCTTAAATTTGGCTGTGAAGGCACAGATTTGGGGGTTTCTCCATCCCAGAGTTTCTGTTTCTTTTTCTTTTTCTTTTCTTTTCTTTCCTTTCCTTCCCCTTTCTTTTCTTTTCTTTCCTTTCCTTTCCCTTTCTTTTCTTTCCTTTCCTTTCCCTTTCTTTTCTTTTCTTTCCTTTCCTTTCCCTTCCCTTCCCCTTCCTTCCTTCCTTCCTTCCTTCCTTCCTTCCTTCCTTCCTTCCTTCCTTCCTTCCTTCCTTCCTTTCTTTCTTTCTTTCTTTCTTTCTTTCTTTCTTTCTTTCTTTCTTTCTTTCTTTCTTTCTTTCTTTCTTTCTTTTTCCTGTGGGATATGGAGCTTGAACTTGGCCTGGGTGCTGTCCCTGAGCTCTTCAGCTCAATGTTGCCTCCCTACCCTTGAGCCAAGCCCCACTTCCCGTTTTCTAGAGGTTAATTGGATGAAAGAGTCTCAGGTCCTTTCGTGTGTGGGCTGGCTTTGAACCTTGGTCCTCAGATCTCAGCCTCTTAATTAGCAGTGTGAGCCACTGCACCGGGCTCTATCCCAGAGTTTCTTAAGCAATAGTCTGGGCGTGCTTTGGGTCTTACATTTCTCACATCTACAATGCTAATTTGGTGTTTCTCAGTCTATACTTTGAGAACAATGTGTCTAGAGTTCCATTGCCTGACAATTTCTAATAAATACTTCTCAGATTTCTACTAGGATGATCCAGTCTGATGTGTTGTTGCTGTTGTTGTTGTTGTTGCTGCTGCTGCTGTTGCTGCTGCTCCTCCTCCTCCTCCTCCTCCTCCTCCTCCTCCTCCTCCTTCTCCTCTTCTTCTTCTTCTTCTTCTTCTTCTTCTTCTTCTTCTTCTTCTTCTTCTTCTTCTTCTTCTTCTTTCTTCTTCTTCTCTGATGTAATTTTAAGTTGTTCAAGTTCAATTCTTGGTAATACCATTTGTAGTCTCGGTGATCCTGTGAAAGTCCTCAAACTTAATTTTATCTAATTTTTCTTAATCTACCAAACAAGGCAATTATATCTAATATATAGGGATTCTGAGCAGACACAGTGAAATTAACTAAAGTGCAATGCTTTTAATATAGAAATGGTTCAAAAAAAGCTTAGCTACTAGTAATTACTATTCCCTATACCTGTGTGAAATAATTGTTTTTGCAAACTCAACTAGGGCTTGTCATGTCAGAAATGTATCTATTTTCCTAGAGTTCTTCATATCAAAACAGTGCTCTGTCCTTTAATTCAACTGTCATACATTTTTTTCTTCTGTGAATATATTTTTCATACAAAAAGTACATATTTTCATACAAGCTAAAAATAGGTTTTATGCAAAAGGAATTATGTCACAATTTCTTCCTAATCATATCACAATTTTTATTGTAATTAATAGAAAGATTACATTATAGTCAACAGATAGAAGGTGCATTACTTCACAAACATTGCTACCCTTTCTCATGTTTTTGTCCCCATTTCCCTCCCCCCACCCCCTCCAGTGTCATACATTTCTATAGTGCCTATCCCGTTCTGGAGACCAAATATCTATGCGTTTTTTGCTTTCATCGTGTTACTTACAATTGCTATGTAACTAATGAGCCCCAGAGTCTGTAACTTAGACCCACAATTGTCATCTCACTGTCTGTGGCTCAGAACCAGATTCAGGTCTCATGAGGCTTCAGATTCAATCTGTATGGTATCTGAAGGGAGTGAAAATCTCAATTGAAGCTAGAAAGTCTGTTAACAAGAAGACTCTCTGGTACCCTTGGTGAATTAAGGCCCATTGTTAGAAGAGACCTTATTCCTAGCTTACAAGGCTGCTGTATGTGGCTGCTGAATGGTTCCCATAACATGGCAATGCACTTATCCCAGAGCAATAATCCAATGCAGGGAAGAAAGGAAACCTCAGTGTCTTTATGACCCAACCTCAGATGTCAGCACAATTTCTGTAATAGCACACTGGATATACACAGCAGTTTTATTTAGCATGTGTCTAGTGGAATTAGGGGAGAAGATTGACAGAAAAGCTGTGAACACTAGAAGGTAAGAATTTAGGGCACCGTGTATACCATGTCATCAGAAGTTGAGGGCTAGTGATGTATCCATTAGTAAAGATGGAAGTGGATATAGCCACCAAAGGTTGAGACAGATCTAGCAGTGTGTGTGTGTGTGTGTGTGTGTGTGTGTGTGTGTGTGTGTGTGTGTATACAATTATGTAAGAAGAAGCTTATTAAAGAAGGAACTGAGACTTGAGCTCTGAACGAAAGCTGTATACTTGACCTCATGGGATGGTTCTCTAAAAGACACACAATAACGCTTGCAACCTATGCAGATTGAACTGGGTTTTCCACCTAAACACTTGATGCCTTAGCAGTCGGATGTCATAACATCAAGGTCTCAGAAAACGAGAAGGCCTCTGTCCTCTAACTTCCTATAATTTTAGGATCCACACACCCATACACAGGAAGGCCCTGTGTCCAGATTCCCCTGAGACCTTCTCAGTTGATAGTTATTTTTCTTGTGCAATCAATAGTATGCCCGTAACTCTCAAAAATGTCCTGGCAAACAAGCATTTGTACAGTCACTTGATCTACTAAGGAGGTGGATAGGATGAGATTTCTCAGCAGAGATGTATGACTTTCAGTTTCCTGAAGACAGACTAAAAACTGACTTTTGCACATTTCCTAATATCTAGAAAAATACATGTTATTATCTGCTATTATAGGAAGTAGAGAGTTCACAGATGGTATTGCATGTAAATCTAACACACAGTGTTAAACCACATGCTGGAAGTTAGGGTGAAATGATACACTTCAGTGAGCAGAATGAACAGAAAGAGGGAAAGAGTTGCCTTAGTGAGCATTTAAGGAGTTAAAGTAGTTCTTCAAGCTCTGGGTGTGAACTACACAGTGTCTTAATAATACCCCTAATACCTGTGTGTTTATATGAGCAGAACAAGTGAAAACCTGCCTTGTAGAAATTAGATTAAACAGTTGAAGGAGACAGTCATTTTAATAAGGAGCTTCTATATAAAAACCCTTGATACTTCATTATCTATTTATTCTTCTCAGTCACCCAATTTTATTTTATCCTTCATAATTAAAAAGGAGACAAAACCAAGTGTTTAAAAAAATGATCCGATGCCACTGTTTTGTGTAAACAATATTGGTTGCTTGTAGTTAATTTGCCTATTTCTACGGTCTCTTGCTATCCCCCATTCCTTACCCCATCCCTTTCCTGAGGGCTTTCACAGCTTCATGGAAAGTAAGTAGAGATACTTTGCTTTATAAAGGCTGTGCACACATTTAGAATTATATCATTGCAATATTCCAATGAAATAGGAGAGTTAAAGTTGCTGTTTTATATTTTTATCTTCATTAGAGACACCATGGTCTAGAAAGTATTAGCTACTCATTTCTTCTCTTAAAAGTCCCCTGAATCAAACTTACATCTGGAGGACTTTCTGTCAATCTGATACAGCGTGAAGTTTCATGAAAACCTATGGTAGGTGTTGTACCAGCTTAGTGAAGAAGATTGTATATGTGTAGACGCATACCTTTTTTTTTTTGCCAGTCCTGGGCTTGAGCTCAGGGCCTGAGCACTGTCCTTGGACTTTCTCAAGGCTGAAGCTCTACCACTGGAGCCACAGCACCACTTCCAGCTTTTTTCTATGTATGTGGTACCGAGGAATCGAACCCGGGTCTTCATGCATGCTAGGCAAGCACTTTAACCACTAGGCCAAACTCCCGCCCCCCCCCCCCCCGCATACCTTTTTTTTTTGCACATGTTAAGTCATTAATAGACAGAAACCATACAAATGCCAGTACTAAACCCTGAACAATGACCCTGGCTTGACTGACTGCTGAAGTTACTAGCATGCTTTTCCTTAGTAAATTATCCAAAGTTAAAAGCAATTAAACAGCTTTATATATTTATATATGTTCAAATAAGAAATGATTCACTTACATAACGTATAAAGTACTACAATCATTATTATGTAAATGTGAAGCTTGCCAAAAGTTAGACATGTTGCTTGCAGCAAGTTCCTGGTGTTAGACATGAACCATGCCTCTTTTATTTCTGGATGGTATGGTGGTTCCTGGTGTCCTGTAAATGTAGAGTAAGTTTTCTGTGTTGGATATAGGGCCTTCATCCTGCTTCTTGGATGTTAGAAGGAGCAAATGATATAATTTTATCATTAGAGTTAGTATGTGAAGGGAGAATAAAATGGAAATAATTTAGCAGCTAACTGAAAGGAGACTCAGCTCTTCATAGAAGTCTGCATTTGTGATTAGCATGAATTCTGATCATTTTCCTTTCCCCTCTTCCTCTCCCCCTTCTCCCTCTTGCCCTTCCACCCTCCACCTCCCCTGCCCTGGGGCTCTCAGAAATTATATGTGCGAAAACATTAAAGGTAAGACAGCAGGTGGACCGGATTGTCTTGTGTGGATTCCTGGAAATGGACTTGCTGGGTCATATAGTATGGATCTGTTGAACCTATTCACAAACAGACCAACTTCCAATGTGTGGCCCATTCTCTCCACCAATAGGTGAGCTTCCCTATTTCTCCATATCCTTATCATCACTGGATATTTGACTTCTGTTTGGATGTTGCATCATTCAATGGGAGTACAAAAGTCTATGTGTTTTCTTATTTTTAGTTTTTAATTTTATCATCAGGGTGATATATAGAGGGGTTATAGTTACATTCATAAGGTAGTGGGTACATTTCTTGTTGAACACTGTTACCCCTCCCTCATTTTTCTCCCTCTTACCCTCCCCCATCCCCTCCTGAGTTGTAAAGTTCATTTCCAACATGTTGTCTTGTGAATATCACTGTTACATTGCTCTATATGTTTTTAATTCACATCTACCCCATGACTACTTCTGTTATGCATATTTTCATGTGTATATTGACTATTTTGTATTGGTTTAGTTGAAAGCTCCTTTCAAAGACTTGTTCTTTTCTTTTTCATTTTTGGCCGTCCTGGAGCTTGAACTCAGGGCCTGTGCACTGTCTTTGGATTTTCTCAAGGCTAGAGCTCTACCACTTTAGCCACAGTATCACTTCCTGCTTTTTGTATGTATGTGGTGCTGAGGAATCAAACCTGGGTCATTGTGCATGCTAGGCAAGCACTCTACCATTAGGCCAAATTCCCGCCCCAACGTGTCCATGGTAAGTTTTTTACATATTTTGGTTGTAGGACTCTATCAGAGAGTGCAGCACTTGCAGCTGTGGCCTGTCTTTCACCTTTCTAGTGTATCTTTTGAAGAATGAAAGAATACACTATTTTTAAATGCATACTCTTTGAAAAGAACTGTGTCTTTACACATAACTGTTTCTTTTGTTATTTTTCCAGTGAAACAGAATCGGAAACCATTGATTAAATCTCTTTCTATTTTGATTACTTGAAGGGATGTATTACACTATCATTACTTCCTTGTTGAGTGTCTTTGTTAGGTGAGATATTGAGTACCTGCTCTTTCCAATTCTTTCTGCTATCCAGAGAAAAGGTAGATTTCTATTTTATAGATAAGGAAATTGAGGATCAGGAGTCTTGGCAAGTCACTCAAACCTAAAGCATCAGAAGCTGGACTTAAATTTGGTTAAACATCACTCTAAACCTCCTTTTGCTTCTCAGATATGGCTAAGATAGGCTTTCCTGGACAAGCCAAAACCATGGGACTTTTCACATTTGAAATTTAAGAATATTATATTGCTTTCTGCCCTTGGCATAGCAGAGTTAGACGTTGCATTTATCTTCTCTAGCTCTCCCTCTGCCAGCTTCCAAGTAGCCCGTTAGTCGTCCATAGCAAAAGGAAAAGAAGATACTGCTTTATTTCAAACAGTTAATATTCATCAAATGTTAATGAAAATACATAACAAATAATTACAACAAACACAGTGTCTGATTAAGATGAAAGAGATGACAATCCTGTGAATTTTTAATCTGAAAAATGAAGAATGTTACATTAATAAGACTTAATTATATCATTAAATATTTAAAATTACCTTCTTTAATAGATTTTATTTTTATTTAATATATTTCTTTTTTAAATGTCTACAACACTTTCACAAGATTGGTACATAAAACTTTATCAACTGTTATGGCAAAAGAGAATTTTAACTTAATATATTCCTCATATTGATCTCATAACTTCCACTTTATTTATTGTTCAGAAAAGCTAATAGCCCTTTTACACTTTATTATAATTGATACTTTCTCCACATAGCAGTGATAAATAATTAATACCATCATAGGCACATCATGTGCAGTACACACTTATTTGGGGAAAACTACAACAAACCATTTTAATAATCTACACTTACAATTAACGCTCCATCTTACAGGAAAACATAATTAACTTTGGGAATCTGTCTTGAAATGACCACATTGAGACAGCTGAAGCTAAAACAAAGGATCTAGGCTAAGCCAGCTCTCTGGTTTTTCCACATTTTAGCTGCTTCTAAAGGATCAGTGAAATTATACACCTATCACTAAGTCTTTTCACACCCGGGGAAAGGTGTTTATAAAAGGGGAAAGGATGGCCTTTTAGCCTTCAGCTCTCTACACAAAGATTGAATTTGATGTTTAATTCATGCGCAGTTTTTACAATTGTTATTTAATGGGGGAAAGCAAAAACACATTCAAAATTGCTAATAATTTAATTAGATTCATTTACTTGTTCTCTCTCACTCTCACCAGAGTATTCTTGGGGATGAAGCCATTGTTTCCATATTGCTACAGGTAACTTGACTGTTAACATCTCCCAGAGAGGCAATTGGCTTCAAACTCCCAGCTGTGGAACCCTAAGGTCTGTTTAGGAGTGAGATGGTCACTCCGCCCCTTTCTTGCTTTCTCACTTAGGATGATTCCCTTTTATCTCTCTGCATTTTATCATGTTGTGCTAGATTGTAAGCTCCATGAAGGCCAGGAAGATGTTGGTGTCTGGTTCTGGCTGATGTGTCTACACTCTCTTTCCCAGTGCATCTGAAACAGCTCCTCAGGGAGAAAAATCACGCTTCTCTTGCTATATAGCCTCACATTTATAAATAGTGCATAAGAATGGCTTCATTTATGACATCTTATGGATAAGAAAATGTCTTTGGATGACAAATCTTGCCATTGCTTTTTTTTTTTTTTTCCATCTGTGAATTCCAGGAGAATTGCAAGCATGTTAAAATGATCAGATCATACATACACACTCGGGGGAAGTGCTAGGTTAAACAAGTACAGGACAATAACTCTCATAAAATCTGGTATGAGAGAGTTATACACTGGTACAGAGTATTTTTCACATGGTGGGTATTCCATGCTCAAGTATCTGATTTTAGTGCAGGAATATATTTGTCCTTCACATTTCAAAGATCCAGACATGGGAGAAACCTTGCAAACAGGGTTCCAAAGGCAACCTAAACTGAGTCATTGAAAAAGGAAGGTAGGGTAAGTGTTTGGCCCACGAGAAAGTCTGCATTGAATGAAAGGCTAAAGGACAGAATGGGCCCAGTGCTGATAGTGGCTTATGTCTGTAATTCCGAGGAGGGTGAGATCTGAAAATCCAGCCTGGGCAGGGAAGTCCTTGAGACTCTTATCTCCAATTATCTACCAGAAAACCAGAAGGGGAGCTGTGTCTCAAAGTGGTAGAATGCTAGCCTGGAGTGAAAAACCCAAGTGGGGCAGGGCAGCGGGGAGGGGGGGGGGTCGGGAGAGGGGCGGGAGGGGGGAGAGAAATGGGGACAAAAACCTGAGAAGGGGTATCAATGTGTGAAAAGTAATGTACCTACTACCTGACAAATGTAACTATAACCCCTCTATACATTATCCCGACAATAAAAAAAAGATTCATGACCGACAGAAAAAGAAAAAGAAGCAAAGAAAGAAAAGAACAGTGGACTAGTCATGTTGCAGGGTAGAAGAGTTACCCTTCTTCACATTTATAGAAAATAATAACTTTCAGATGGGGAGCTGTGGATATCAAGGTCTAGGTAAATAAATAGCTTCTAGAAGTTATGTTGTCTAACAGACTTTTCCACATGATGTAATGTCTCTGTCCCCAATCTGCTAGCCATATACTGTCATTGGTCACTTTAAATGTGACTCATAGAACCAAAGAAATCAGGTATTTTTCCAGTCCTGGGCTTGAACTCAGGGCTTGGGCAATGTCCTTGAGCTTTTTCTATATTAGCACTCTATCACGTGAGCCACAGCACAAGTCACGACTGTATTTTTCTGGGTATGTGGTTTCAAAGAATCGAAGCCCGGGCTTCGTCATGTCAGGCAAGCATTCTACCACTAGGCCATACTACAGGCCCCAAAGAAATCAGTTTATAATTTATATATTTATTATTTTTTGATGGTACTAGGGTTTGAACTCAGGGCAATGCACTTGCTAGGCAGGTGTTCTACCGCTTGAGCCACACTCTCAATCTTATAATTTAACCTTTATTGACAAGTCCTATCTTGCCCATTGCAAACCTGTGAGGTAACAATACTCTCGAGAGTAGTGTAGGGAAATACCTGTATAAACTGTGGTAAGCAGAGATTTTTTTTTTTTTTATAAATGGGACACAAAGATGACTCATCATTAAGGAAAAAAAACACTGATAAAACTGGACTTTAATGTTAAAGTGTCTGTCAATGGCAGATAGCTTCAAAAAAAAAAAACCAAAAAGCAATGTAAATTTGCTATTACAAAGACTTAAATCCCAAACATATTTTTTTAAATCCTGTATATGGATAAAAAGGGTAACCTCATTTTAAAATGGCAAAGAATGTGTCAAAGAACTTATATAAAAAGAAATAGTTTAAGGGGGTATGGGGAGGGGAGGGAAATGGGTACCAAGACATGTGAAAGGGTATCAATGTACGTGAATTAATGCACCTTGTACCTGGCAAATATCATGTAACCCTTTTACTAATTACAATAAAATAAAAAAATAAAATAAAATAAGAACATTAGAAAAAAAAGAAATAGTTTAAATGGTTCAACATTTATAGATAAAGGTGATTGACAGTGTCACCAGGTAAAGCAGTTGAATAAAACTACAGTGAGATAGCACACATCCATCAGAATCTATTAAAAAAAAAACAATGAACCAAAACAAGACTTGACACTACTGAATCTTGGCAAGGACATGTTGGGACTCTCACTGCTGTTAGAAATGGAAATCAGTAAGAGCATTTTGGAAAGCTGGCAGCCTTAAAGTTGAACACACACTTAGGGACAGCACTTTTACTATTTGTTATATATCGAGGAGAAATGGACACATAGCTCTACAAAAAAAACATGTGAACAACAATGCTTGCAATAGCTATAGTCACAATAGCCTCAAACTGGGAGGAGCTCAAATGTCCATCAAAGGAAGAATAAACAAATAAATTGTGATGAATGCCTGCACGTGAAAATATAATTTCACTCACACTAGAATGTTATTTAGAAATAAGTGCATGCCATCTCAGGAGTGGGGTCTATGAATGTAAAACAGAGCAAAGAGAAAACATGTGCAAAAAGTGTACTTAATGATTTGTTTAGATTAAATTTGAACACAGTTTGAAATAATCTATAGTGTGATAAAAATCAGAAGAGCATAGGTCAAGTGTATGTATTTTCAGGGGAAGGAGGAGAAGGAAGAGGAAGAGGAGAAGGAGGAGGAGGAGGAGAGAGAGGAAGAGGAGGAGGAGGAGGAGGAGGAGGAGGAGGAGGAGGAGGAGGAAAGGGCGAGGAGGAAGAGGAGGAGGAAAGGGCAAAAGCAAGGACACAGGAAGGAATCTGGGTGCTAGTAATCTCTATTTCTTAATCCAGATGGTGGTTAAATCAGTATGATTACATGGTGCAAAGACTTAGAGAGTGTACACTCAAAATCCGTAGAGTTTGTGCACTTTTCTGTCTGCAGGCTATGTGTCAAGACAATATTTACTTTAAAAATGTTCTATTAAAATTTATGAAGCAGGTCAAAGCATGATGACAAGAGTCTCAAAATGTGAATGACAAAGAAAGGTCTAGATCAATAATAAAAGGTTTTATTTCCATTTGTTTGGCATGCTGCCTGACAAGGCAACAAACCAGAGATTGGGCTAGCTCTGATCTCTCACATCTCAGAGATGGACTTGCCTCTTGGTGTATTAATATATAGAGGGGAGCTTATTTGTTCATTTAACTGTTACTGAGGATCTTGTTATATGGCTGGTTCTAGTGTGGAGGTGCTACTTTGAAATAACAGGTTGCTTAATTATTCAGAGATGTGAAAACTACTTGAAGCATCAGTTGAGTTCTTTGTGATTTCTCTTCTCTAAGGGGAGAAGAAAAGGAGAAAAGTCTTTTGTGGCTGAAACAGTCAGTGGAATACTGCGTTTTTGTTAAGCAAGTGTGATGACTGTGTATTCAGTGTTTTAACTCCCAGGCTCTGCCTAATTTTTCTGAGTTCCTCCCTCAGCGCAGCGTCCAGCACTGGACACAACCACTGAGAACATTGAAGGTTAATGATAACACATTTCCTAATTGACGTTAACGTTGCTTTCCTAATTTCCAGTTTCCTTGGCTTACAAAAAAAAAAAAACACACAAAAAACTGTTGTTCAGATGTCCTATCATCAGCTTATGGGAGTATGCCAACAATTCAGCTATCAAAGGCTAGGAGCATATCAATAATAGATGTCACTGGTATGTTGTGTCCATTTCCCTGATGAATAAGGACATAGAAGCCTGGTGTCTTTATTATGGGAGTGCAAATAGGGTATCAGCACAGGTATACTGTTTGTTGGGTGCCAGTGGCTCATGCCTGTAATTCTAAGTAGTTGGGGCTGAGAATGGAAGGATGGAACTGTGAAGTCAACTAAAGAACACTTCACAAGACCTCTTCCAGCCCATAGCAAGCAGTGGTGCCCACTTGTCATCCTGAGACACTGGCAGGCTGAGTTTGGGAGGATTCTGCTTCCAGTCCAGCCGGGCAGGAAAGTTTGTGAAACTCCATTTCTGTGGAGCGAAGCAGGCTATATTGATGTGGACCTGCCATCTCAGCAACTACAGGAAGCCTAAAATAGATAGATTGCGATTAGACCGGCACCCAGCCAGGAAGTCAAACTTTATCTTAAAAAAAATAAGCAATAAAAAAAACAGGGATGGAAATATTATTCAGCCATAGGACACCCATCTAGTGAGTATTAGGCCTTGAATTCAAGACCATCACAAGAAAAAGAAAAGTAAAATAAAGGAAGAAAGAAATGTGTACTGTTGTTTGTTGCTTGTGAAAAGAATAAGAATTAGATAAGTGTTAAGCACTTTGCTTAACAATGAAGATTTTTTTCCTTAGAATGGTGGCCCTGCTGACCTCATTTCCTTTGAATTCTTTTTTTTTTTTTTTTCGCCAGTCCTGGGCTTGAGCTCAGGGCCTGAGCACTGTCCTTGGACTTTCTCAAGGCTAGAGCTCCACCACTTGAGCCTCAGCACCACTTCCGGCTTTTTTCTATGTATGTGGTACCAAGGAATCGAACCTGGGTCTTCATGCATGCTAGGCAAGCACTTTAACCACTAGGCCAAAGTCCCGGCCCCTCCTTTGAATTCTTTTTATAAAAAAATATTTAATTTTATTGTCAAAGTGATGTACAGAGGAGTTACAGTTATATATGTAAGGTAATAAGTACATTACCTCAAACATTCTTACCCCCTCCCTCATTTTTTCTCCCACTTCCCTCCCCACCCTGACTGTTCTCCCTCCCCTGATGTAAAGTTTATTTCCAACATATTGTCTTGTGAGTATCACTGTTGTGTTGGTTTACCCTTTGTCCTTTGTCTCACCATTTTGCTGTTCTCTTTTTCTTCCCCAATTCAGGTAAATGTACATACCAGACACAGGGTACCAAAATCAAAATCAAAGACAGTGACAACAGAAGATAAACCAAAGGAAGAAACAGCAAAATAAAGAAGAAATAACTTTACACAGTACATTAACAACAGCAACAATGGAGCCAGGAGTTTGGCCTAGTGGTAGAGTGCTTACTTAGCATGCACAAAGACCCGGGTTGGATTCCTGGGTAATATATACATAGAAAATTGTGGCACACATGGTAGAGCTCTAGCCTTGAGAAAGTCCAGGAGCAGTACTCAGATCCTGATTTCAAAACAATAACAAAAAAGAAAAACCTCTTGTTTCCATATCTTGAGATTCATTTCATTTACCATCATCTTATACAGTCATATGTACATAGCTATTGAGCTATTGTGATTCTCTGCTAGACAATCATAGACACATACTAATTCTTACAAATGAGGGAAACCATGGAGCCTCTGTTTCATTGGGTATGGCTTAATTCATTTAAAATGATTTTTTCCCCAAGCCTTTCCATTTTCTTATGAATGGAGATATATATATATATATATATATATATATATATATATATATAATGGAATTCTATGCTTCCATCAGAAAGAATGGCACTGACCCTTTGAATTCTTTGGTGCTATATTTTCTCTACCTGAAATAGTTGACTAAACCATGGAGAAGAGCTGAATGGCTGTCTCCCTTGTAGAGATGTTTGGAGTGAGGAGCAACTCTTGGCTTTTTCCTGAGACAGTGATGCCCACTGGAAGAAACTACAAGGCTAGGCTGCCTAATGGACTGTCTTTTTTCACACACACACACACACACACACACACACACACACACACACACACACACAGAGAGAGAGAGAGAGAGAGAGAGAGAGAGAGAGAGAGAGAGAGAGAGAGAGAGAGAGAGACTAGCGATGGATTATTCAGGCCTCTGATCCTTTTCTGTTTTTTTGTACATTGCCAGGCTTTGTCTACTGCATTTTAACCTGGCTGTTCTGAAGGATATAGAATGAACCAGGAAAGGAAGATTAGACACACATGCATATATATATATATATATATATACACATACATACACACACAATGTATATACATTTGTATATCATACACTTATACACTATACCCTATACATATACAAAATATGCATACCATCAATACCATATACATGCCATAAAACAAGTATTGGAAAGAAATGGGGGAAATTGAAATTGTAACTACTTACAATGTTGGTGGAAATGTAAAATGACACACTCTCTGGAGACAGTATGACAC